>NC_057823.1:83000514-83105514 GCF_910594005.1 Cervus elaphus | reverse complement strand
TCCTTGCTATTCTTTAGAACTCTGCTTTCAAATGGGTATATCTTTCCTTTTCTCCTTTACTTTTCACTTCTCTTCTTTTCACAACTATTTGTAAGGCCTCCTCAGATAGCCATTTTGCTTTTTTGCTTTTCTTTTTCCTGGGGATGGTCTTGATTCCCGTCTCCTGTACAATGTCACGAACCTCTGTCCCTGGTCCGACAAGCACTCTGTCTATCAGATCTAGTCCCTTAAATCTATTTGTCATTTCTACTGTATAATCATAAGGGATATGATTTAGGTCATACCTGAATGGTTTAGTGGGTTTCCCCACTTTCTTCAATTTAAGTCTGAATTTGGCAATAAGGAGTTCAGGATCTGAGCCACAGTCAGCTCCCGGTCTAGTTTTTGCTGATAGTACAGAGGTTCTCCATCTTTGGCTGCAAACAATATAAACAATCTGATTTCGATGTTGACCATCTGGTGATGTCCATGTATAGAGTCTTCTCTTGTGTTGTTGGAAAAGGGTGTTTGCTATGATCAGTGCGTTCTCTTGGCAAAACTCTATTAGCCTTTGCCCTGCTTCATTCTGTACTCCAAGGCCAAATTTGCCTGTTACTCCAGGTGTTTCCTGACTTCCTACTTTTGCATTCCAGTCCCCTATAATGAAAAGGACATTTTTTGGGTGTTAGTTCTATAAGGTCTTGTATGATATAATACTGGAGGATCAGTGGAGAATAACTTCAATATGGAGAAATAACTCCCAATATGATACTGGACATCAGTGGAGAAATAACTTCAGAAAGAATGAAGGGATGGTGCCAAAGCAAAAACAACACCCGGTTGTGGATGTGACTGGTGATAGAAGCAAAGTCCGATGCTAGAAAGAGCAATATTGCATAGGAACCTAGCATGTAACATCCATGAATCAAGGCAAACTGGAAGTGGTTAAACAGGAGATGGCAAGAGTGAACGTTGACATTCTATGAATCAGCAAACTAAAATGGACTGGAATGGGTGAATTTAACTCAGATGACCATTATATCTACTACTATGGGCAGGAATCCCTTAGAAGAAATGGAGTAACCATCATAGTCAACAAGAGAGTCCAAAATGCAGTACTTGGATGCAATCTCAAAAATGACAGAATGATCTCTGTTCGTTTCCAAGGCAAACCATTCAATAGTACGGTAATCCAAGTCTATGCCCCAACCAGTAATGCTGAAGAAGCTGAAGTTGTACGGTTCTATGAAGACCTACAAGACCTTTTAGAACTAACACCCCAAAAAGATGTCCTTTTCATTATAGGGGGCTGGAACGCAAAATAATTCTTATGCTAGATGATGGGAATTCATTATTCCCTCTTCTTTTACATATGTTTGATATTTCCCATAATAAAATGTGTAAAAAGAAAAATGCTTTCAATAAGTCTTCTTTGACCATCAGGATAATTGTTTGTTACTTTTGGGATACTTTTGTAAAAGGAAAAAGTCATCTATTAGAAATACATTCTTAAATATATAACTAATACTTCAAAATTTAGGAGCCTAACTAAATAAGTATTAAACTCACTACTGGTCACTGGAAATACTTCTATCTGATAAACATTACGCCAGGGACAGTGGTGCATAATGCATTGGTAAATTTATTTTACAACAATGAATCAAATATATTACTACTGAGGATAAATTTTTTGAATAATCGATTGAAAAGCTGATAATCAAAATAGCTAAAATTATTTCAATATTTATTAGCTATACACTAATTATTTGGTCTTAATGCCAAAATGTGAAAAAATTAATTGAAAAAATAGTCAATATATGAGCCACTTTATGTGTATATTCAAAGACCGCACAGAAGATTCACAATAAAGAAACCAAAAGTAATAATCATACTGAAACTTTCCAAAATTTTTCATCCTATGACATATCATTAGACTCGTGATATCAGAATTTTCTTATCTAACTAATATGAGTCAAATACCTATTATACATAATCAATAAGCAATTCTAGCTCAAATGGCTGAATTCATTTCATCTGTATCAATTTGAATGACGTTAGTTTACACTGATACTTTTCCTTCTCCATGTCCAGTTGAAGAGTTCTGTACTGTTAGCTATAACTAAACATTTGTCAGAAACTGCCACCAGTGTCTGGTCCATGCCCTACCCAATTCAGGTTAAAAGTGTTCATTTATCCAACATTTAGAGAGAATTTGGTGATTTGCATTACCTAATACAGACTCCGCACTCATGGCAACAAAACCTTGAGTACCAAACACGCCCACCTCCACTGTTCTCATACACAGGCTATGAGCAAGTTGACTTTGATCCCAAGTTGCAGTAGAATACAGATCTGGACTAAACCAACATTACATTTTAATCTCCAGGAAGTGATTCAAAGATGAGTACATGATTCAAGTTAGGACAACTAAAACCTGTAAGGCTCAATGTCAAGACTTTTCTTTGCATCTAAAGCATAGAGTTTCTTCTGTACTGGATTTGATGTTATGAGGTGTACAACTGGAGCTGTTCAGAACAAAACAAAGAAAGCAGAAAGTAGAACTGAGGGGTGACCAGCAGCTCAGATCTGATTACGGCAGCTACAGGATCTAGATCTAATTGTGAATGTTTTAGGTATGAGGCCAAGAAATTCCTTTTTGCTTAAACTATCTTGTGTCAGGCTTTGGAATCAGACATTTCAAGATGAATCCTCACGGTTACTCATTGGTTATGTGGATCTCAATTACCTTAAAGTATGTGAAAAAAAGTTGTAAGTAAGCAAACATATATATTCCATCAATGGTGTACCACACTTCGGGAAACATTCTATTAAACTCATAATATTCAACACCAAACAGGAAGTTTTACATTTTCAACTTAATATGCTTCCATTCTTATCAAATTCAAAACACATGACATTTTGAAAACACTGGGACTTTGTTGTCACCACATAATAAATAACCAGTAACAGGTGGTTCAAAAAGACAATTGGTAAGTATTTGTATAAGGCATTAATGATTCTAAAAAAACAATCATAACGTGTCTATTCAAAACAAAAGTACAAGTTCTGGTTACAAGGCAAAAAATGTTTTCCAAGTTTTAAAAATCACTAATTAACAATTCTAATGTTTTCTCCTAAAAACTCAACATCTTACCTCAAAATAATGGCAATGCCTCTTTGAAACAGATATACAGTCAATTTAAATTTTAAAATGTGTTTTTCACTCCTATCTTTAATATACTGAACAGATTAAAAGTTTTTTATGAACCTCTAAGCAAATTTGTTTTTCCATGTTTATCAAGTTGTTTATAGAAACATATGTAGCATCTGCAAGAATATATGATTTCAACCGTACTCAGCATTCCCTGTTCACAATATAAACATTCAGTTCAGTCGCTCCGTCATGTCTCACTCTTTGCAGCCCCATGAACTGCAGCACACCAGGCCTCCCTGTCCATCACCAGCTCCCTGAGTCCACCCAAACTCATGTTCATTGAGTCGATGATGTCATCCAACTATCTCATCCTCTGTCGTCCCCTTCTCCTCCTGCCCTGAATGATTCCCAACATCAAGGTCTTTTCAAATGAGTCAGCTCTTTGCATCAGGTGGTCAAAGTATTGGAGTTTCAGCTTCAACAATAGCCCTTCCAGTGAACACGGAGGACTGATCTCCTTTAGGATGGACTGGCTGAATCTCCTTGCAATTCAAGGGACTCTCAAGAGTCTTCTCCAACACCACAGTTCAAAAGTATCAATTCTTCGGCACTCAGCTTTCTTTGTAGTCAGACTCTCACATCCATACTTGACTACTGGAAAAACCATAACCTTGACTACACAGACTTTGGTTGGCAGAGTAATATCCCTGCTTTTTAACATGATGTCTAGGTTGATCATAACTTTTCTTTCAAGGAGTAAGCGTCTTTTAATTTCACGGCTGCAATCACCATCTGCAGTGACTTTGGAGCCCAAAAAAATAAAGTTTCCACTGTTTCTCCATCTATTTGCCATGAAGTGATGGGACTGGAGGCCATGATCTTAGTTTTCTGAATGTTGAACTTTAAGCCAACTTCTTCACTCTCCTCTTTCACTTTCATCAAGAGGCTCTTTAGTTCTTCTTCGCTTTCTGCCATAAGGGTGGTGTATTCTGCATATCTGAGGTTATTGATATTTCTCCTTGGAATCTTTATTCCAGCTTGTGCTTCCTCTAGCCCAGCGTTTCACATGATGTACTCTGCATAGAAGTTAAATAAGCAGGGTGACAATATATAGCCTTGACGTACTCTTTTTTCCTATCTAGAACCAGCCTGGTGTTCCATGTCCAGTTCTAACTGTTGCTTCCTGACATGCATACAGGTTTCTTAAGAGGCAGATCAGGTGGTCTGGTATTCCCATCTCTTTCAGAATTTTCCACAGTTTATTGTGATCCACACGGTCAAAGGCTTTGGCATAGTCAATAAAGCAGAAATAGAAGTTCTTCTGGAACTCTCTTGCTTTTACAATGATCCAGCAGATGTTGGCAATTTGATCTCAGGTTCCTCTGCCTTTTCTAAAACTAGCTTGAACATCTGGAAGTTCATGGTTCATGTATTGCTGAAGCCTGGCTTGGAGAATTTTGAGCATTACTTTAATAGCATGTAAGATGAGTGCAATTGTGCTGTAGTTTGAGCATTCTTTGGCATTGCCTTTCTTTGGGATTGGAATGAAAACTGACCTTTTCCAGTCCTGTGGCCACTGCTGAGTTTTCCAAATTTGCTGCCATATTGAGTGCAGCACTTTTACAATATCACCTTTTAGAATTTGAAATAGCTCAACTGGAATTCCATCACCTTCACTAGCTTTGTTCGTAGTAATGCTTCCTAAGGCCCACTTGACTTCACATTCCGGGATGTCTGGCTCTAGGTGAGTGAGCACACCATTGTAACTAAATGGGTCATGAAGATCTTTTTTGTACAGTTCTTCTGTATATTCTTGGCACCTCTTCTTAATATCTTCTGCTTCTGTTAGGTACATATCATTTCTGTCCTTTTTTGAGCCCATCTTTGCGTGAAATGCTCCCTTGGTATCTGTAATTTTCTTAAAGAGATCTCTACTCTGTCCCATTCTATTGTTTTCCTCTATTTCTTTGCACTGATCATTCAGGGAGGCTTTCTAATGTCTCCTTGCTATTCTTTGGAACTCAGCATTCAAATGGGTATATCTTTCCTTTTCTCCTTTGCTTTTCGCTTCCCTTCTTCTCACAGCTATTTGTAAGCCCTCCTCAGACAGCCATTTTTCTTTTTTGAGTTTATTTTTCTTGGGGATGGTCTTGCTCCCTGTCTGTTGTACAATGTCACAAACCTCTGTGACATTATATTGTAATGTAATATAAACATTACAATATGGTAACATAATTAGATTGCTGTATAAACGCTATCAGTCTTCGCTATCAGAAATGAGAAATGATGAGAGGACCAGTCCCAATAGCCATGGTTCATGGTTTTCTAGGACTGTTTGGACTATTATTATTCTAAGAATGCTAAGTTTAACCTTCTAGAAGTCTGTAAAACAGATGCAAGGTTGTTTGTGTGGTTCCAGTGACTTGATATAAAGGTTTCAAGCAACTATTTTTCATTAAATACTCTGTTAAGTCACAGTGATTCTCACATGGAATTAACAGTGGTGATCTGTGATAGTGGACCAACCGTATTTACCTTAGTCGCTCATTACCGTATACATTTTCTTCTGAGACATAGTTGCCATATAATAATCAGGATAAATTTCCTCATTACAGTTAAACTTCAGAAACTTATATTTTCTCTACTGCTAAATTTCCAGAGCACAAACTTTTGGTCCCTAAAAGTAATGTTATGATTTGAGCCAACTTCTGTAAGAAAAATGGTCTAAATGAAGAAGTCAATTCCTAAGCACAATATTAAGGCAAGATTTTTTTTAATTCAATTTAGAGATGAGTATCATAGCACAACTAATTTACAAAATTATAAATTCCAACCAAGCATGCTGTAATTTACAAAAAAATACTTAAGTCAAACCCACATATGGAACTATATTAATACACTATATTATAGAAGCATCCACCTACAAATTACCAAAAAAGAATCAATAAATTTTTTAAATTGAACATTTGAAGTGCCCTAAAGTTTAGACAGATGTTATCCTATTTTGTCTGAGATTTTCTCTGAGCAGCTGTTCATCTGGACATGTTCCTTATTTATTGATATACTGTGTCCAATGCTAGGGTCATATTTCTTAAACAGGAACTTGGCAACTTCCAGATTCTATGATAAATATTGACATGTCTCAGCACATCAATATTTATACTATCAGGACACTTTGATGAGTCTCTTCAACAATGGCCGCATCTTATGTCTTGGCAGCCACTTGTTTCTGTTCCAATTGACAAAGATTTTTCTTTATTCAATAAAATTCTCATTAACTGTTCTTACAAAATTACAAGTAAGCTAATAGCATCCTCTCACACAAAGACCAGATTGAAGTCCTTGCTTATTTCAACATTTTCGTCACTGCTGCAGGGTTAGTAAAGCTCAGAGAAACAAGGCACAAATTCAGAAGTGTACTCCAAGTAATACTTGTTTTGACTCTTAATTCTAAGCCTAATCATTATTTTCAATCCCACTGCTAAGGTTGAAAGCCGCTGAAGCGTTTTCAGAATTTATAGAATTAAATTATTTCCCTTTTCGTTAGTCCTAAAAGCTAAACAAATTTCTAAAAGACTGGTTTACAGACTGTAAAAATGATGACGATATTCAGAGAGCAGTTAAAATCCAGAATGCCTGCCATAAAAGGTAGTTGGAAAGTCTGGTTCATTATCTAGAATTAAACAGTGTTTTATATGCAAAATTAGTGCACCTAATTTTTGTGCCAAGTATCAGAAATCATGTTAACAAACCAACCATTATTAACGCAATCTTAAGAGCAAACTCCCATATCACTGGGAGAAAATCTTTGTAAAATCTTGTAAATATCCTGGGATTTCCCAGTGGCACAAAGGCAAAAGTTTAATTTAAAGCTATCGGCAATACCGGTATCTAGCAAAAGTATGAATGCCTCATCAACCATTTGGAATTCTAACATGGTTTTCTCTTTTGGGCAACAAAAATCTCAATGGTGTTTTTCTTCTATGAAGAGCCCAATTTCATCAATATTAAAAATTTGCTGACTATAACAACCCTCTGTTCACTAATTTCAGCCTGTGTTTTAGAAAAAGTCACAATTAACTTTCTTATCAGTACTGGCAGCTTCACAAAGGACAAGGAGCATATTGCCCAGAGCGATAAAATGCATTAACTAAAAACCTCCTACTATTATAAGAACAACTGTCTTGAAGATAGTCACCTTTTTCCTTGAAAACGAGCTACTGCAAATAAAGCACTGACTTATACCTCATAAAACTCAGACTGAAATCAAAACTCCTAGCTGAGTAACTTTGGTCATGCCATTAATGCATTAAAATATTCACTGACTACATCCTTTGTACCAGGTTTTAAACATCTCAAAGATGAGTAAGACATATTCCCAGCTCTCTGGGGAGGAGACAGAAACACCCAAAGAGGATTATTATACAAGCTTGTAAAGTACAGAGGCAAGATAGGAGCTCCTCTGAAAAGTAGCATGTTAACGAGTCTGAAATTTCAGAATAAGCTTCCTTGAGTTATATCTGATATATAATTTAGAAGGTGGCAAAGGTCTAGGCGTGGAAGGAAAAAAGATAAGAAGACACATTTCAGAAGAAGGTGCATGAGCAGAGGCTTGGAGGCAAGAAACAGCATGATCACCACAGCACTGTTTATAATAGCCAGGACATGGAGGCAAGCTAGATGCCCATCAGCAGACGAATGGATAAGGAAGCTGTGGTACATATACACCATGGAATATTACTCAGCTGTTAAAAAGAATTCATTTGAATCAGTTCTAATGAGATGGATGAAACTGGAGCCCACTATACAGAGTGAAGTAAGTCAGAAAGATAAAGACCAATACAGTATACTAACACATATATATGGAATTTAGAAAGATGGTAATGATAACCCTATATGCAAAACAGAAAAAGAGACACAGATGTACAGAACAGACTTTTGGACTCTGTGGGAGAAGGCGAGGGTGGGATGTTTCAAGAGAACAGCATCGAAACATGTATATTATCTAGGGTGAAACAGATCACCAGCCCAGGCTGGATGCATGAGACAAGTGCTCGGGCCTGGTGCACTGGGAAGACCCAGAGGGAGCGGGTAGAGAGGGAGGTGGGAGGGGGGATCGGGATGGGGAAAACATGTAAAACCATGGCTGATTCATGTCAATGTATGACAAAACCCACTACAATATTGTAAAGTAATTAGCCTCCAACTAATAAAAATAAATGAAAAAAAAAAACAAAAGAAATAGCATGATAAACAGAAATGAAAATTCAGTTTCAGACTGACTGACACTAACAAGAGCATTTGGGGGAATCATAGGCACTGTGGTGAAGGGATCTCAAGAAGAGTAAAAGAGAAATTGGAACTTGGAGCACAGAAAACTCTTGAAGGGATTCTTGCTCAGAAGAACAAATAAATGGCGTTGGAATCAGAGAAGGATTAAAAGAAGCACTTCTTAAGGTGAAAAAAATAACATGCAGGTCAATCAAAAGTTTTCTGGGTCTTAATCTAAGAGTCATGTGGAAAGAGAATTTTTTTAAAAAGGAGAAAAAACAGGACAATGATGAACACTAGATAACAAAGAACTTCAACCTCTGACTATGGAGATTAGTTAAAGATCAAAGAAAACAACAAATTAAGTAAAACTATTATTTTATTTACTATATGTGAATATCATTGAACGAGAAAAAAGAAGTCAGATAAAAGGAAATGATCAATACCATCAATACGAGAGACAAGTAAAAAGAGAAGAGAGAAAGTGGTCTGGTACTAAAAGCACTATCAATTGGTACTAAAAGCAGTACCAATTCAATTTTTTAAACTTTTAATTTAAAAAACTGTTCACTGAGTGCCTAACATTCAAGTCAACTGGCCCTCCTTCATTATCCCTCCCTTTAAAAGGTTTTTATTTTAGTGAACAAAGAAAGCCAGGCACACAACATGCAAGCCTTATAGAGTGCTAGAAAGTGAAAGTTGCTCAGTCTTGTCCAGCTCTCTGCCACCCCATGGACTATACAGTCCATGGAATTCTCCAGGCCAGAATACTGGAGTAGTGGGAGCTGTTCCCATCTCCACGGGATCTTCCCAACTCAGGGATCAAACCCAGGTCTCCCACATTGCAGGCAGATTCTTTACCAGCTCAGCCACCAGGGAAGCCTAATACTGGATAGGGTGGCCTATCCCTTCTCCAGGGAATCTTCCTGACCCAGGAATCAAACCAAGGTCCCCTACAATGCAGGCAGATTCTTTACCAGTTGAGCTACCAGGGAAGCCCATTGAGTGCTTGCTGCTGCTAAGTCACTTCAGTTGTGTCCGACTGTGCGACCCCATAGACAGTAGCCTATGAGGCTCCTCCATCCCTGGGATTCTCCAGGCAAGAACACTGGAGTGGGTTGCTATTTCCTTCTCCAATTCATGAAAGTGGAAAGTGGAAGTGAAGTCGCTCAGTCCTGTCCGACTCTTCGCAACCCCATGGACTGCAGCCTACCAGGCTCCTCTGTCCATGGGATTTTCCAGGCAAGAGTACTGGAGTGGGGTGCCATTGCCTTCTCCATTGAGTGCTGGAAAGTGAAAGTGAAGTCATTCAGTCCTGTCCAACTCTTTGCGACCCCATGGATTGTAGCCCACCAGGCTCCTCCGTCCATGGGATTCTCCAGGCAAGAATACTGGAGTGGGTTGCCATTTCCTTCTCCAGGGAATCTTTGCAACCCAGGGATCGAACCCAGGTCTCCTGCATTGCAGGCAGACGCTTTAACCTCTGAGCCACCAGGGAAGCCCACTGAGGGCTTAGTGCAGGTCAAATACCCGACAATACTAGGGAGGTCCATGCATTCTTTGCACAGAAAAACATAAGTATGTACTATTTTTACATATAATTCTACTGAACCTAAGAAATCAAAGTTGAAAATACTCTTCTAGATGCAGAAGACAATAATTTTTGAAGAAGGACATTATAAGAATCAGATTTCACTTTTAGTGAGTAAAACAATGATCCAAGATAGTCTGAAATAAGATTCCATACCAGAGTTGCCAGAAAAGAGACTTTTGAAATAGCAATGTAAGACAGTGCTTAAATTAGTTTACTGGCAGTGAAGCCAAGAGCAGGGAGTTTATGTGCTTAATGACCATATATCTCAATTACCACCTCCTTAGGGATCTTGCCAAGAGATCGTGTCAGATTAACTTTGTTGTGTTACATGAAAAACTTTACATATAAATGTATGTTCAGTCTTATCTATTGCTATTTGGCTTCCTCTATGGGTAACTTTATTTTATTTTTTTTCCTATGGGTAACTTTAAAATAACTGGCATTGTTCTTCCCTATTTTGAAGCTGAAGTATGTAAAAGCCCATGGTCTAAAATTAATTAAAATTCGTAAATACAGTAAATCAACTGTGATTTTTAACAACTTCAATTTCCCAGTGCACTTCAGCTATTACATATAATCCTCAAGAGTCCATGTAAATGAAGACAATCTACATGACAGCAAGATGTCTGCAGACACATTTACTACTTTGAAAACCAAGCTTGATGAGTTGCACAACATAATTTCCATAACCAAGCCAAGATTATTTAATTTGAATGGCAAGACTTAAAAAATATATTGTAAAGCAATCACAAGACAAAGCATTACAGCTTGTTTTTTAATAGAACAAGGATACAGTATATTTTTATATATTTCTTATTCCACTCTTCCCTATGCCCATTAAATTTCTGGAAGGAACAGGCCATCTTTATCCCTCTGCAGCAGTCTCATGATGGTATGAATAAAAGCTCAGTTAAGTACTTGCTAAATTTGTGTACTTAATCAATTCTTGACAATTCAGTAGATTAAAACAAAAAGTTAGTAATGGTTTAAAAAAAAAGAAAAGAAAAAAACTTGGTGGGCAGTAGCCAACAATACAGATAGTAGAAACCCAAATATTCTAATCACTGTGTTGCCCTAAATATAGACGGGTCTCATAGTTTGGCCAAGAACAGCACATAAATCAATGCATTATATGAGCTTCCTTTCCTGTTTCTCTCAATCCACTTTGAGTCAAAGTATTAAAAAATTGATAACATTCTAAAAAGAATCTGGGGAGAGGGACTAGAATCTTATCTAATGGGATTGTTAATATTAGAGAAAGCTAAATAATAATACTGATTAAAAGAAAAAGATGGTATATGTCTTGCAGGTGGACCATTTTTCTAAAGCATCTAATCATTTACTGAACTCAGGAAAGGCAGCTCCTTTCCATTTGTTCCCACAGAAAGTTCTTTCCTGACTCCAACGGGCACCTTTCAGCCTCAGATCGAACCCACTGACAATCTACAAAACGCTGGGAATTAGAAGAGAGAATGCCAATGTTAGAAAAATGATCAAACACCTTCTCAACACAACCCTCTGAATTCAAGTGTCCTCCTAATCCCACAGCTTTACAGGGCATTTCAAGGGCGCTTTACACAAAGAATCGCACAGGTGCAAAGGTAGAAACTGAAAAGGGAGCCCAGGAGATGCACGACCTGCGGGTAACGCCAGAGAACTCAGGTGTTCCCGAGAGTTTACAAACAGAAGGGCCAGAAGCTTACACATCGAGGGGAGTCCAAGCCGGGAAAAATTTGAGCGCTGAGGAGTTCTAGAGAAGTAAAGAAAAACAATAATAATAATAATAACTGGACCACCGACTATTAAAGAGTCAGTCGCCACTTCCGGACCCTACCTGTCAGTAATTCCACTTCCGGCCTCCTCCGAAAGGCCCGCTCCCACAGGCGGACATAAAGCAGCCAATGAAAGTGTCACCTACTTCCGCGGGGGCTGAATGACGTCATTTAAGTCCCGTCCTTTCCGGTAGAGAGGAGCCTATCGTAGAGCCCGAGACCCGCGCCTCAGGAGGAGGTACCCTGACAGGCCCAACCAGACCGCGGGAAGGGGAGAGAAAGGCAAGCCGGCCGTGCACGCCTCTTCCGCCCTGGGCCCGGAAGGGTGATGTGGCTGGGGCTTCGCCGGCCTCACTATGGTAAGAACCGGGGCTTTGGGGTCGCGAGTGAGCTTTGTGCAGGGGCTGCGGGCCCGTACTAGGGTTGGAGGGTTGGGTGGCAGTCCCCGGCCGGGGAACCCTGTCACTAACTTGACTCTCCCGGGACTCAGAGGGCGACATGGGCCCGGGAGCCATGTGGCCACTGCACGTCCAAACTGGGACAGCCAGAGCCGACCACCCAAGAAAGAACCTCAGGGCCGCAGAGCCCCTCCTCACACACAGAGGCTACTTTAATGACTTGTTTCAAAGAAATGCGCTAGTTTGGCTTAACCCGTCGTTACTTACTCTTTGTGGTCATTTCCAGGCTTTAGAGCTGCCAGGTTTGCGCTCTTGTGCGGTTTGTTATCTCATTGCGGACCTAAGCCAGGCGTTTCATTGTTGTCAAAAAAACCCCAGACGCCCCACCTTAATTTTCACCTGTTGAATTAATTGGCCTTTTGGGTCTCTCCAGCTCCATTCTCGCAACTCTAAAGATGCTGCTTTATAAGCTGTGTTTTAATGATTGGAATTGTCTGTGGAGGTGGCTTTTCTAGAAGCTTACTGTGCTTGGAGTGGTATCTGGCCTCGGGCCTTCCTCCCCTTCCATACATTATTAAGGTTTCCTGTGTTATTTTGTCTTATTGCAGATTCCTTTAATAGTTTGGGCCTTTTAGAGAAGCTTGAAATAAGCCACAGAAGTTCACAAGAGAAATGTTTACTTCTCCAAGCTGAGAAGAATACGTAAAACCAACATGGACAGAGGACAGATGAAATAATCAGTAGTGATAGTAAAGATCTCCCAAGCTATGTCTGCAGGCATTTCACCTTTGTCGCGGTAAATGCTGACAGCTTCTACACCAGGCCCTCACCATGAATTTATGAGGTCTATGTGCCACATGTTGCATTTATGAGGAAAAGATTCATGCCTTTTATTATAGTATCAAAAGCAGCCATGGCAAATGCTTTTCTACAGTGAAAAGTTGCTGAGCTTGTGTTCCCAGAAGTTCTTGCAGAATCCCACACAGCACAGAACCCTTAAACGTTTAATCGAAAACTCATTAATTGTTGTTTGCGTTATGCCAGCTACTTTGGTTATAGCTGGGACATAAGGCACAGTCTCTTCCCTGGAGAAGTTTACAGTGTATAGAGGGGATGACATTTTATTGGAAGGTTATTCCTTCCTTGGCTGAAGATCCTCTCCAGCTCCTTTTTCGAGCTATCACATGAAAGGACACAAGTGGTTAGACTTGTGTCCTGAGTGAGCCATTATTTAACTTAGAAAATGTGGTTCATTTTGCAATCCTAAAAGAGTAACAAGACTGTTACTCTTCTTGCATATACCCTCCTTGAGGCTGAAATTGGATTATTTTACTTATAGTACAAGCAGAGATAGATTCTTTTTTTTTGGTCATCTTTTTGTCTTATGTTCTGTTTAGAAGCAAGACATATACCATTTAAGATTAACAGTATTTGAACCATCTGGCTGTACTGGTTTATTCAGAGTAACAATAATAGCTCTCATTTATTAGCATTTGCTGTGTGCCAGGGTGCATTTGAAAAATCAACTTAAAAGCATTGTCTCATTTCGAAACTTCTGAATAGATGTTTACAGGTAAAGAAAGTCAGGCATGCCAAAAGTCTTCATGCTATTGTTAATGAAAAGAACATAACTGAAAATCAAATATGTCTTAGTGGTTTGATGCTCTCAAATAGAATATGCCAATCAGATGTGGGTGGAAAATAGAAATAAGTGCCAGGTAGTTAATGTTTTCATTCCTGCTCTGTTCCTGTGAGCTTAAGATGTCAGCATTTCAGGAAAAGTACATTGTAGTTGGAAGAGTTACACAGTGAGGTTTCTTTCTGAGTTTGTACCTAAACTTAGTATATTTGCAAGGTGGTGATGGAGTCACTCAGTTGTGTCCGACTCTTTGCGACCCCATGGACCATAGCCCACCAGGCTTCTCCGTCCATGGGCTTTTCCAGGCAAGAGTACTGGAGTGGGCTGCCATTTCCTTCTCCAGGGGATCTTCCCGACCTCGGGATCTAACCCGGGTCTCCCACATTGTAGACAGACACTTTACCGACTAAGCCACCAGGGAAGGTAGCCTAGTGATAATGAGATGCTTAGATAGCACCACTGATTCAATGGACATGAATCTGAGCAAACTCTGGGAGATAGTGAAGAACAAGGAAGCCTGGCCTGCTGCAGCTCAGAGACATGGCTTAGCAACTGAACAACAAGCAGTGATTATGACTTATATCTGAATTACTGTATTTTAATGAATCCATTTTTCTTTTTAGAAAGAACCATTCAGTTTTTAATATCCTCCTTCCATTGCATTCTCCCCCCCCCCATAATTTATTTATTTATTTTTGCCTGTGCTGGGTTTTTGTTGCTGCAAGTGAGGGCTACCCTCTAGTTAAGATGTGCGAGCTTCTCATTGCAGTAACTTCTCTCATTGCAGGGCACAAGGTCTAGGTGCACAGGCTTCAGTAGTTGCATCTCCTGGGCTCTAAAGCACAGGTTCAGTAGTTGTGGCATGGACTTTTATAGTTCTGCAGCATGTGGGATATTCTCAGATCAGGGATTGAGAACCTGTGTCTTCTGCATTAGCAGGCAGATTCTTTACCACTGAGCCACCAGGGAAGCCCCCAATGAATCCATGTTTTAAAATGCATTTCAAGGCCATTAAATGTTTATCAGCAATAATAATTTAGACTGATCAGAGCATAAACAGTATAATAATTATATCATTTATGAATTAATACTTTTAAAAACTCCAGAAACCCTAGTTCTCCCTAACTTAAAGTTCTTCAAGAGTCATCTCTAGTTTCATCTCTTCCAAAGAAGTCTTCCCTGTACCTTAAGTTTTCTTCTTCTCCCTTTAGGTCTATTTGGACATCTGTAGTCCAGTCCATGTATATGCCACCACTGTCCCTTTTGTGTAGAAAACAACAGTAAGATATTGCTTATAATTCTCCCTTCTCTAGGCAGAGTTCTTAAAAGTAGAGACTAGGTCTTTTAATCTCTACATCATAGTGTCAGAGTTAGCACTTAAATGAATGAGTGTCTGGATATACAAAGTCATGTAAAACATGCTCATTGTATTCAAGGACTTTACAGTCCAATGGGGGAGAGTATTAAATAAGTAAATTTTATGTGTCATCTGCTAAGACATAGAGAGACATGTGCGGTAGAAAGAACATGAGCTTTAGACTAAACCAAACAGGGTCAGAATCATGCCCAGCTACCATCCTTTACTTGATCAACTTGAGGAAGTTTATCTTCATTTCTTCCTCTGTTGATGTGTTAAGTGACTTACAGATATTCTCATTTAATATTCACAAACCCTGCAAAGTAGGACCTATTTATTGCATATATTTTATAATTAAATTGAATACCAGAGAAAGGGTGTGAAATAGTTTATTAAATAGTTTATTTCCTCTTGTAGCTGAGAAATTGTTTAGGGACAGAGAAAATAATTGTCACTGGGAACTGCTAGAGGGCATCCTCAAGGAGATAACACTCTGACCTGTGTATTAAGGAGTGACTGAGGATTAGAGAAGGAGTCATTAGCTAGAGCTGAGAAAACATTCTCTAGCCTTTAGAAAGATAAAGGGTGAGGTAGTTAAGGACACAAAGAACATGAAGTTAAATAGTTGCCTGGGGAGTGCAAGAAATTGAAGTTAATCAGTGAAGAGATGAGACTAGAAAGCTTGAGGCCAGATCTTGACGTGTTTTCAAGGCCTTTATATTTTGATAATGTTTGTGTACCTAGTAAAGACTTTGAGCAAGGAAAAGAATGGAGTGCACTTTAGAAAACCAACTGGTAACAATGGAGAAGATATATTTACATGTTGTTGTTTAGTTGATAAGGTATGTCTCACTCTTTGTGACCCCATGGACTCCAGCACACCAGGCTTCGCTGTCCTTCACCATCTCCCAGAGTTTGCTCAAATTCATGTCCATTGGGTCACTGATGCCATCCAACCTTCTCACCCTTTGTCACCCCCTTCTCCTCTTGCCGTCAAGCTTTGCCAGCATCTGGGTCTTTTCCAATGAGTTGGCTTTTCTCATCAGGTGGCCAAAGTATTAGACCCTCAGCTTCAGCATCAGTCCTTACAACGAATCTTCAGGGTTCATTTCCTTTAGTACTGACTGGTTTGATCTCCTTGCTGTTCAAGGGACTCTCAAGAGTCTTCTCCAACACCACAATTCAAAAGCATCAATTCTTTGGCCCTCTGTCTTCCTTAGGATCCAACTCTCACATCTGTAGATGACTACTGGAAAAACCGTAGCTTTGACTGTACAAACCTTTATTGGCTAAGTGATGTCTCTGCCTTTTAATATACTCTCTAGTTTTTTCATAGTTTTTCTTCCAAGGAGCAGGCATCTTTTGATTTTATCATCCACTGTGATTTTGGAGCCCAAGAAAATAAAATCTTACTGTTTCCATTGTTTTCCTATCTATTTGCCATGAAGTGATGGGACCGAATACCATGATCTTAGTTTTTTAATATTGAGTTTTAAGCCAGCTTTTTCACTCTCTTCTTTCACCTTTATCAAGAGACTCTATAGTTCCTCTTCCCTTTCTGCCATTAGGTTAGTATTGTCTCCATATCTGAGGTTGTTGATATTTCTCTTGGCAGTCCAACTGATCAGTCTGAGTGATTCCAGCTTGTTATTCACCCAGCCCACCATTTCACATTGTACTCTGCATATAAGTTAAATAAGCAGGGTGACAATATACACCCTTGTCATACTCCTTTCCCAATTTTGAACAAGCCCTTTGTTCCATTTTTAGTTCTAACTGTTGCTTCTTGACCTGCATACAGATTTCTCAGGAGGCAGGTAAGGTGGTCTGGTATTCCCATCTTTTGAAGATTTTTCCAGTTTGTCGTGATCCACACAAAGGCTTTAGCATAGGCAATAAAACAGAATTCGATTTTTTTTTTTTAATTCCCTTGCTTTCTCTTTGAGCCAGTGGATGTTGGCTATTTGATCTCTGGTTCCTCTACCTTTTCTAAATCCAACTTGTACATCTGGAAATTCTTGGTTCATGTACTGCTGAAGCCTGTCTTGAAGGATTTTGAGTATTACCTTGCTAGCATGTGAAATGAATGCAATTGTCTGGTAGTTTGAACATTCTTTGCCATTGTCCTTCTTTGGGATTGGAATGAAAACTTTTTTCCAGTCCTCTGGCCACCTCTGAGTTTTCCATATTTGCTGACATATCGAGTGCAGCATTTAACAGCATCATCTTTCAGGATTTTGAAATAGCTCACGTGGAATTCCATCACTTCCACTAGCTTTGTTCACATGAATGTTTCCTAAGGCCCACTTGACTTCAGCTCCAGGATATCTGGCTCTAGGTGAGAGACCACACCCTCATGGTTATCTGAGTCATTAAGATCTTTTTTATATAGTTTTTCTGGGTATTCTTGCCACCTCTTCTTGATCTCTTCTGCTTCTGTTAGGTCCTTGTACTTTCTGTCCTTTATTGTGCCCATCTTTGCATGAAATGTTCCCTTAATATCTCCTATTTTCTTGAAGAGATCTCTAGGCTTTCCCATTCTATTGTTTTCTTCTATTTTTTTCCATTGTTCACCTAAAAAGGCTTTCTTATCTCTCCTTGCTATTGTCTGGAACTCTGTGTTCATTTGTGTATATCTTTCCCTTTATTTTTCTCAGCTATTTTTAAGGCCTTCTCAGACAACCACTTTGCCTTCTTGGATTTCTTTTTCTTGGGGATGGCTTTGGTCACCACCTCCTGTACAGTGTTACAAACCTCCGTCCATGGTGCTTCAGGCACTCTGTCTACCAGATCTAACCCCTTGAATCTATTCATCACCTCCATTGTATAATCATAAGGGATTCGATTTAAGTCATACCTGAATGGTCTGATGGTTTTCCCTGCTTTTTTCAATGTAATCCTGAATTTTGCAGTAAGGAGCTCATGATCTGAGCCACAGTCAGCTCCAGGTCTTAATTTTGCTATCTGTAAAGAAGATGAAAATCTGAGAAACTAGAAACAAATACAATGATCTTACATGATTGAATGACTGCCCTCTTGACAAGTTTAAGTAGGTTGAAAGATAAAAGTAAGAAAATCATTATGAGGTGCTTAGTAAGGAGTGGTGAAGTATAAGTCCAGTTTAGATGATTGGAAGAAAATATTTTTTAAGCACCAACTCTGCCATGTGTTTTGCATATGATGTTTTATTAGAATCTTACATTATTGGCCACTCTACATATGAAGAAAAAGGTGAAGAATTGTTAAGTGTCTTCCCCAAGACCACATTGCTTATAACTAGTGAAGGTCAGATTTAAACTTAACAGCTCCACTTGTCACCAAATCTTAGGCCCTTTTTGTTATACAACACCATTAATCCCACAGGGAATTCTAGAGGAAAAGCAACATTTGTATGCCTCAGTGTGGATTGTTTGCAAGATCATAATTCTGTAGCTACTATTACTTCTGCACCTTCAATACAGATGACATCACAGTAGAAAGGCAGGTTATCTTCTTAGTATTATAATAATAGTTTTGACTGCATGAATACATGAGAAATTTCCACGAGCTACACTTTGAAAACCTCTGCGTTAGGCTAATAGGTAGGTATCTGAAGTGGATGCTGGTCTTCTGTAGCATAGTGGCTTGTAACTCTAACTGCAAGTAAAAACTCCCAGGGAGCTTTGGCAAATTCTGTGCCCACAGTGAGTGAGTGAGTGAAAGTCGCTCAGTCGTGTCTGACTCTTTGTGACCCCATGGACTGTAGCCCGCCAGGCTCTCCTCTGTTCATGGGATTCTCCAGGCAAGAATACTGGAGTAGGTTGCTGCTCCCTTCTGCAGGGGATCTTCCCAAACCAGGGACCGAGCCCAGCTCTCTTGTTTTATCTTCTGCTAGTTTTGCTTCCTTTTGGTCTTCACCCTACTGGAGTCTGGGAGCTGTGCATATGTGTTAACAACATCTACCATACCTCTTCACTTTAGCTTAGGCTGGATGTGAAGAGCCAAAACAGGAAAACACTTAAGGAGACCTGAGACTCTCACAGAGCAATAAATTAGAGCTGCTGTTTCTTTTAGCTTTGTTTTCCTGTTCTTTATTTTTTAAATGTAATCTCTCCTTTTATCAACCTTCATCATTTCATACTGTAAGAAAGTGAAGTCACTAAAGGCAAATAACCTTATGAATCTGCGGAGTGTGAAGAGAAAAGGCCATGGTACAGATGAGCGGATTAGGAGGGAGACACCTAACTCTAGGTTTACAGTTGGCAAAAACTCAGGCTTTATTGTACAATAAGTATCATTATATGTTACACAATGACTGGGTACTGATTGCTTGCAGTGACATAAGCATAAGCAATCCTTCAAAACCAAGTATAAATATAACAAAAAAGCAATATGGAAAAATTCAGAAATGTCCAACTATTGCTATTTCTTGGGTGAAACTGCTGATCAGTAGTTGGGTTCCCCAACAAAATATGAGAACGAGAGAATTTTAGAAAGCAGCAATTTTAAAGAAATGAAAGCCATGCAAAATGCATTGCAGTCCTTCATTATATAGTTCATAAGTATGAAAAATAGAATTCTAGGCTGTTAATTAATTCATAATTCTGGAAAAATATTTTTCCGTATAGTGAATCTCTAACAATAGCTGTTACACAGTCTCTCTCCCTCGCTCTCTTTATGAGAGACCCTTATCACCAAGTCTTCCCTGGATAGTCTCTGTGCCACCATTTGCTTCCAGTTGCTTCACAAGCCACTCTTAACCTACCTCTGGAAACTATGTATAAAATCATGTAATTTGTGCTAATGATATTAGCATTTACACATCAAACCAATATATATTTAACCAAGATAATCCTTTAAACCATGATCATGATTAGAAAGTGACATTACATCAATATTACAGACAACTATTTTTCCCATGAACTATGGAATATTTTTTTCCTTGGACAGATTCACCTCTTCCCAGAAATAGGCAAAGTTCAGTGCAAAAGAGTAACAGTAAAGTGTTCATTAAGCCATCAGAACAAATCACCTTGTTTTCAAGATAATAACTCCACCTTAGTTTCAAGTGCATCAGTGTACTAACCTAAAGGATTTTTACCTGTAAACAGTTTACACAGCAAAAGTGCTGGGAGGATGTCTTACAAGCAAAACCAGGGCTGGCTATGTAAGAGATCTATTAAAAATGACTTAGTGATTTTAAATGATAACTGATCAAAAATCATGTTAGCTCTATAGAATGGGAATTTAAGTTTAGAGTAAATACAGTGTCTTCTGAATATAGTCAACAAGCAACAAAGCCAGAGCCCATAGTTAAAGGTTTCCAGACCCTGCAGAAGGAATCTACTGTACTGCATGGATATCTGCCCATGCCACAGAGTTTAGTCCAAATTTCTGGGTGTTGATTATTTTTTTAAAGCTCCAGGTAAAGTGAGTAGCCAGAGTTCATACCCTGCTTGCCTTCATTTATTTGCAAGTTTTTCCATTTTGTCATTCTTAGTCTTAACTATTTGCATGATCAGAATTTTTTTTTCATAACAGAATTTGCACTTTTCCTTCAGACTACTTTCTCTTATCATTTATCAGGGACATGTGAAGCATTTACATCAATTTTCTTAAGTCTACTGTTTGTCATAGTTACATGCATGCTTCCTCTTGGTAATAACTGTGACACTTTTGTTGCTTCATATTTAGATGTGAGATGTCTATAAAATAGCTCAAAATAGGCAGCACAAACAGAACAAATACACTGTAGGTCCAGTGAAAACAGGCGCAAATGACCACCAATGTTGCCAGTGGAGAACAGAGTTGAAGTGAAAAAGAAAATGTTAATATTCCTGTATGTTATCAGAAATATTTTCTAATATAAGACTTAATCTTGAGGAAATGGGGTGTTGTATGTGTTTGCACATTCACATACTGTCTTACATTTATCCCTCTATTTCCATGTTTTTCATTTTAAGAGATAATAGTGTTTCATATGAATTTATAATAGAAACTAGTTGGGAAATGCTGACCTGACCTAGATTTGTAAATGATAAAATGCTGACCTACTTTTCCAGTGCTGTATAATTTCTATCACAATTAGGTCAGAAATATCATTTCTGGGTTTCATTTCACTCCCAGAGAGGGATCAAGAACTTTAGTTTTGCATGAAAACAATAGGTATTGAAATTAGTAAAATAGTTAGTGTTTAGAGTTTTAAAAATTTAAGTTTGATTCTCAGTTAAACTGTAAGAATTAATATGTCAATAAAAATGTATTCCCCATGTAGGAGGCAGTCAACATTTGAAGCTCCCAGACAGTGTTATGCATAAAGAAGGCCCTTAATCAATAGACTGGTTAAGTAATTTGTGTTGATAATCCTAAAAATAAATAAGCTCCATGGAACTCAAGAGATCCAGGGCTAATGAATATACTGGAGGCTTAGCCAAAGTCTTTTCTGCAGAATAAGTACAGTTAGCAAGCAACCAGTCATTTAGCAGTCTTGGACAGAGCACTGTTTAGCATATTAATATGTGTATTTCTTTAGCGTTTTTCATTGTTTCTTTCTTTGTACTATTCTAATGCCTGCATCGTTTCCTCTTTTTTTTACTTCTGTTCCTAATGTTTTGGGTTTTTTGGGTTTTTCTTAGCATAGAAGTATTTTTATTTATGTATCTAAAAACAAAACACTTAACGTTGAAGTCTTGCCCTTATATCCATACTTAGTATAGTTTTAACATTCAGGAATGACTCCGAAAATAACAAATTATATCTTTATGGATAAAATGATAGAAATTGAACATGAAATAAATACTCCTAACTTTTCAAATCAACTTGAGAATAGAGAATTTTAAAGAGACATGTCAACATTAGAGGTAATTTCATTTTGGATGCTAACCTTTGCATTGACCAGTCTCTATCCTTTATTGAGAAACAGTTCAATCTAATGTGACCAAATGAAAGTCTGGGTTATTTTTATTATTTCATTGCCCAATAAATTGCCATCTACTTCAGAGTAATTATGCAAAGTGACTGATTCATCAAGTTTATTTCCTTCTAGTTTGATAATTTAGTGCAGTGATTTGAAGCACATCAGAAGCTCTAGTTAGCTGTGAGTAGCATGATGGGTCTGGAGTATGGAGGAATAGTAAAAAGGGGCCTTTTGGGGGAAAAAAAAGTTGAGATATTCATTGCCAGTTTTAGAAGAACAAGCACAACTCTGATAATAATGGACAGGGTGGGACTCCTATATTCCAGGACCCCAAAGGTTACCATTCTGATTGTATCTGAGGTTGTGTTCCAGAAGTTGCTACAGGCAGCCCTGAGTCTAGGGAATGTTACTGGATACCTCTTTATAAAAAGGAATTGTTTGTAGGTGTGGTGGACAGAATGCACTTCTCTGCAACCCCCTTTAAAAAAAAAAAACTGAATATGTTATCTTATTTGACACAAGGGACTTTGCATGTGTGATTAAGAGTTTTGGAATGGGAAGATTATTTCTTGAATTACGGGGTGACAGGGCAGTTTAATCATAAGAATCCTTGTGAGAGGGAGGCAAGAGGGCCATAATCACAAAAGAAGTTGTCAAGGTCAGAGTGATGAGTGGCTCACTAAGCCAAGGAATCAGGCAGCCTTTAGAAACTTGAAAAGGCAAGAAAAACAGATTATTTCCTCAAGCCTCCAGAAGGAGCAAGTTCTATTGTATTTTGTAATTCCTTAATTCCAGTGTGTGTGATTTAATGTTTAATAGTGAGCTAAATTTATTAGACTGAGCAGTGTGCCATTGTATAACTCCTGGCGTTGGCACAGGGTGTCCTTGATGAAAATTAGATAAACCTTAGATTTGAGGGTCTAGAACTTTCTACCAGCCAGTTTGCCTGCTGCCTCAGGCATCCAGAACTGTTGAGGATATATCTCTTACAAATTAAGTGGACTCAGAAGACACTGTCCCATATGCAAGCACCTCAAGGATGACTGCTCAATAGAACTTCTCTGAATTCTGGTTAGTGATACAAGATTTGGATGCTGAAAAGAAATTACCTCAGACCTTTATTTTACCCTGTAGCCCTGGCCCTTAGCACAAACATATGTTTCTTCATTCTGAATTTTGCAAAATATCATTGATAAGTAAATATAAATGCAAAGCTGTGTGTGGAGGTTTCTCTTAAATAGTTAAGACATTCAGCAGTCTAACCTATATTTTTTTAATAACATGCATTGTTAATTTGGAATCTAAGTGTGCTCTTGCATTTGTTAAAATGTTTATTATTTGCAGTTGTGTTCACGTTCCTGTTCATTCAGTATTTTTTCAGTGACTGCTGTGTACTATTTAATAAGCACAGGAGATTGATAAGAACCTCCATAAAATAGAGGAAACAGTTATAGGGCAATCTGGCGGGTGACAGGTATGTGTGTAACACGTAAATGTACAAAGATCCAGCCTCTGTTTGGTGTGGAGAGTGGGGTGGACACAGGGAGGACTTCACAGAGGAGGTGATTCTTGAGACCAGAAGGTTGAAAAAAACGTATAGCATGTACAAAAACATAGTGTACCTTGAAAAACACATGATTTAAAGGATCTGAAAAAAAGAGAACACAGTAAGTGAATTATACTTCCCTTTCCACCTTTTTTAATCATCTTTCCCTCTATTTTGTGATTAAATATGCTTGCTTTCTTCTTAGCATCCTCCCTTCCCTTCAATAACACTTTCCTATTGAAAACCTCAATTACTTATCTACAGAACAGTAACATCTGTTTCCTTTAACTCTGAGACTAAAATTTTGTGTCAGCTGACAACAGATGCTAAGCATTAAGAGGAGTGCTTAGGTAGGCTAGGCAGTGGTAGACTAACCTCTGTGAGTTTGAAACACTCCTGACCAGAGTCTAAGCACATCTAAAAGACTTTACCACCTAAGATTATTTGTTTAAATTTTAGGGTCTGTAAATTCCAGGAACAAAGTAGTATGTATTATATAGTACATACTAGTAAGTGATTTTCATTTGTTAATGATTTCCCACAGTAATATATGTATACACACCCCACTTCTTTAATAATGGTATGTTTTTAAGTGCTTCTTAAAAATCTTTTATGATAAAAAATTTAAACATGTAAGGTAGAAAAAAAAGTATAGTGAAGTCACATATACTCAACATTTCATCATCAACTCCATACCTCCCACTACACACACACTGGGTTATTTAGAAACCAGTCCCAGACATATTATTTAAGTACATTTCTTTAACAAGATATTCAGGGATTAAAGTATAGATTGCAAAATCATGAATTTAGATACTCTATTAGGAAGATAATAAATCTTTTCAAATTTCTTTTCCATCCACTTTACTAAGTAAATCCTTTGCTTAGTACAGAAAGTCTGCTCATTATTCCCTGAACATGCAAATTCCTGATTCTTTGGGGATGTTTCCCATGCTTTTGTCTCTTATGGAGCCTGCTCTGTATTCTTTGCCATTTGATTATGTCCTTTCAGGCTTGACTCAATTCCTTGAAGCCTCTCCTGACTTTTCTTTGTGAAAATGGCTTTTTTTTTTTTTTTTTTTTGTCAGCATTGCTCAGTTATTTACATATGTTAGAAGTTGCTATTTCGTTTTTAAAATCTATGTCCTTTTCTCTTTCATTTATAACTGCTGTATGCCTTATCTCATGTATAAAATTAGGATATTAATAACATCCACATCAAATATGAGGATGAAAAAGGTCATCCAAAACAAGAATTTAGTGAATATCAGTGAATTCTTGTTGTTAGCTATTCACAGGAAAGGAACTATGCTGTGTACTTTCTTTTTCATTTTTATTTTATATTGGGGTGTAGTTGGTTTACAATGTTGTGTTAATTTCAGGTGTATAGCAAAGTGATTCAGTTATACATGTACATATTTCCATTCTTTTGCAGATACTTTGTTATGTAGGTTATTATAGGATATTGGGTAGAGTTCCTTGTACTAAACAGTAGGTCCTTGTTGATTATTTTATGTTTATTTTAATCCTAA
Organism: Cervus elaphus; assembly: GCF_910594005.1. NCBI lineage: Eukaryota > Metazoa > Chordata > Mammalia > Artiodactyla > Cervidae > Cervus > Cervus elaphus. The sequence goes on along the minus strand of NC_057823.1, from coordinate 83,080,377 downwards.
GCTCCTAAATTATCCCTTGCCCCAATCTTTCCCCTTTGGTAGCCATAAGTTTGTTCTCAAAGTCTGTGAATCTGCTTCTGGTTTGTAAGTTCCTTTGTATCATTTTTTTAGATTCCACATACGAGTGATATCATATAGTGTTTGACTTTCTCTAGCTTCATTTAGTATGACAATCTGTTTAAGTCCATCCAAGTTGCTGCAAATGGTATTATTTCATTCTTTTTAGGGCTGAGTAATATTCCATTGTGCATTTGTACTCGCCTTCTTTATTCATTTCTTTGTCAATGGACATTTAGGTTGTTTTCCTGTCTTGGCTATTATAAATAGTGCAGTGATGAACATTGGGATGTATATGGTTTTCTCCAGATATATGCTCAGGAATGGGATTACTGGAACGTATGATGGTTCTATTTTTAGTTTTTTAAGGAAACTCCTCACTATTCTCCATAGTGCCTGTTCCAGTTTACATTCCCACCAATAGTGTAGGAAGGTTCTGTTTTCTCCACATCCTCTCCAGTATTTATTGTTTGTAGGCTTCTTTATAATGGCCATTTTGACCATGTGAGGAGACCTCACTAGCTTTGATTTACATTTTTCTAATAATTAGCAATGTTGGGTATCCTTCGTGTGCTTTTTGGCCATCTGTATGTCTTCTTTGGAGAAATGTCTGCTTAGATCTTCTGCCCATTTTTTTATTGCATTGTTTGTTTTTTTATATTGAACTGTGTGAGCTGTTGGTATATTTTGGAGATTAAGCCCGTGTTGGTCACTTTGTTTGCAAATATTTTCTCCCATTCTGTGCATTGTTTTTTTGTTTTGTTTTGTTTTTTTTTCTTTGCTGTGCAAAAGCTTTTAGTTTAATTAGGTCCCGTTTGTTTGTTTTCATTACATTACTATAGGAGAGGGATCCAATAACAAAAAACAGTGTGTTGCAATTTATGTCAGAGTGTTCTGCCTGTGTTTTCCTCTAGGAGTTTGATTGTATCCAGTCTTAAATCTAGATCTTTAAACCATTTGAGTTTATTTTTGTTTATGGTATTCTAATATCATTCTTTTACTTGTAGCTGTCCATCTTTCCCAGCACCACTTATTGAAGAGACTGTCTTTTCTGCATTGTGTATTCTTGGCTCCTTTGTCATAGATTAATTGGCCATAAGTGCAGTGGTATATTTCTTGGCTTCCTACCCTCTTTCTTTGATCTATATTTCTGTTTTTGTGCCAGTAACAAGTTTTGATTTCTACCGATTTGTAGTACAGCCTGCAAAGACCCTGATGCTGGGAGGGATTGGGGACAGGAGGAGAAGGGGACGACAGAGGATGAGATGGCTGAATGGCATCACCAACTTGATGGGTATGAGTTGGAGTAAACTCCTGGAGTTGGTGATGGACAGGGAGGCCTGGCGTGCTGCGGTTCATGGGGTCGCAAAGAGTTGGACGCGACTGGACTGAACTGACTGAAGTCACGGAATGTGATTGGTCCACTTCTGTTTCTCTTTCCATGATTGCTTTTGGCTATTCAGGGTCCTTTGAGTTTCCTTACAAATTATAAAGTTTTGTGTTCTAGTTCTGTGAAAAATGCCATTCATAAGTTGATAGGGATTGCATTGAATATGTAGATTGACTTCCGTAGGATAGTCAGAGTGCATATCTTTTCTATCCTTAATTTGATTTATTGCTAAGTATTTTTTACTCTTTTTGATGCAATGGTAGAGGGAACTGTTTGTTTATTTCCCTTTCTGATCTTTCAGAATGAAAGAAATTGTTGTGTATTAATTCTTTATCCTGCAGCCTTATTGAATTCATTGATGATCTCTAGTACTTTTCTCATAGCCTGTTTGTGATTTTCTATGTGTAATACCGTGTCATCTGCAAACAGTGACACATCACATATTTTCCAGTCTGGATTCCTTTTATTTCTTTTTTTTCTCTGATTGTCGTGGCTAGGACTTCCAAAACTATGTTTAATAAAAGTGGCGAGACTGAACTTCTTGTCTTGTTCCTGATCTTGGAGGAAATGCTTTTAGCATTTCACCATTGAATATAATGTTACCTGTAGGTTTGACATATATGTCCTTTATTATGTTGAGGTATTTGCCCTCTATGTCCACTTTCTGGAAAGTTTTTATCAGAAATAGATGTATAATTTGTTGAAAGCTTTTTGTGCACCTATTACATGATCCTCTGGTTTTTATTCTTCAGCTTGTTAGTGTCACACTAATTTGGGAATATTTATAATTCCTTACATCCTTGAAATCCACTTGGTCACAGTGTATGATCCTTTTAATGTGTTGTTGAATTTGGTTTACTAGTATTCTGTTGAGGATTTTTGAGTCTGTGCATGAATGATAATGGCCTATAATTTTGTGTGTGTGTGTGTGTGTGTAGTATCTTTGTCTTGTTTTGGTATCAGAGTGAGTGAAAGTGAAGGTCGCTGTCCAACTCTTTGCAACCCCATGGACTATACAGTTCATGGAATTCTCCAGGCCAGAATAGTGGAGTGGGTAGCCTTTCCCTTCTCCAGGGGATCTTCCCAACCCAGGCATCAAACCCAGGTCTCCCACATTACAGGTGGATTATTTAGCAGCTGAGCCACAAGGGAAGCCCAAGAGTACTGGTGTGGGCAGCCTTATCCCTTCTCCAGTGGATCTTTCCAGCCCAGGAGCTGAACTGGGGTCTCCTGCACTTTAGATGGATTCTTTACCAACTAAGCTATCAGGGAAGCCCATCAGAGTGATGGTGACCTCATAGAATGAGTTTGGGAGGATACTTTCCTCTGCAATATTTCAGAATAGTTTCAGAAGGATAGGTGTTAACTCTTCTGTAAATGTTTGATAGAATTTGCCTATAAAGCCATTTGGTCCTAGACTTTTGTTTATTGGGAGTTTTTTAATAACAGTTTCAATTTAATTACTTGTGTTTGGTCTGTTCATATTTTCTATTACATTTCTTCCTAGTTCAGTCTTGGAAGGTTATATCTTTTTTAAGTCTTTGTCCTTTTCTTCCAGGTTGTCCATTTTATTGGTATATAGTTGTTCATAGTAGTCTCTTATGATCCCTTGTATTCAGCCTTCTTTATGGTCCAGCTTTCACATCTGTACGTGACTACTGGAAAAACAAAGTGATGTCTCTGCTTTTAATAAGCCATCTAGGTTTGTCAGACCTAGGTAGAAGCAGTGACAGATTTCCTCTTCTTGGGCTCTAAAATCACTGTGGGTGGTGACTGCAGCCATGAAATCAAAAGATGATTGCTTCTTAGCAGGAAAGTTATGACAAACCTAGACAGTGTTGAAAAGCATCAGAGGATGAGATGGCTGGATGGCATCATCAATGCAGTGGACATGAACTTGGACAAACTCTGGGAGATGCTGAAGGACACGGAGGCCTGGTGTGCTGCAACCCATGAGGTCGTGAAGAGTTGGACACGACGGGGCAACTGAATAAAAACAGCTAGGTTTGTCATAGCTTTTCTTCCAAGGAGCAAGTGTCTTTTTAATTTTGTGGCTGCAGTCACCGTACACAGTGGTTTTGGAGCCCAAGAAAATGAAGCCTGTCACTGTTCCCACTTTTTCCCCATCTGTTTGCCATTAAATGATGGGACTGTATGCCATCATCTTAGTTTTTTGGATGTTGAGTTTTAAGCCAGCTTTTTCACTCTCTTTCACCTTCATCAAGAGGCTCTAGTTCTTCTTCACTTTTTCCCATTAGTGTGACATCATTTGCAAATCTAATGATGTGTTCTCCCGGCAATTTTGAGTCCAGCTTGTGCTTCATCTGCCCCGAATTTCACATGATGTGAACATTTCACATTTCCCTGTCCTTCCCTGTCTCCCAGAGTTTGCTTAAATTCATGTCCATTGAGTCAGTGATGCTATCTTACCATCTCATCCTCTGATGCTTTCTTCTCCTTTTGCCTTCAGTCTTTCCCAGCATCAGGGTGTTTTCTAGTGAGTCAGCTCTTTGCATCAGGTAGCCAAAGTATTGGAGCTTAAGCATCAGTCCTTTCAATGAATATTCAGGGTTGATTTCCTTTCAGATTGACTGGATTTTATCTCCTTGAAGTCCACAGGACTCTCAAGAGTCTTCTCCAGCACCACAATTCAAAAGCATCAATTCATGTGAATGTATGGCAAAACCACCACAATATTGTAAAGTAATTAGCCTCCAATTAAAAGAAAAAGAAAAAAAAAAAAGCATCAATTCTTTGGCATTCAGCTTTCTTTATGGCCTAACTCTCACATCCTTACATGACTACTGGAAAAATCATAGCTTTGACTATACAAGCCTTTGTTTGCAAAATGATGTCTGTGCTTTTTAATACAATATCTAGGTCTGTTATAGCTTTCCTTCCAAGGAGCAAGTGTCTTCTAATTTCTTGGCTGCAGTCACCATCAGCAGTGATTTTGGAACCCAAGAAGATAAAATCTGTCACTGTTTCCACTTTTTCCCCTTCAATTTGCCATTGAGTGATGGGACTGGATGCCATAGTTTTTTCTGAATACTGAGTTTTAAGCCAGCTTTTTTACTCTCCTCAAGAGGCTCTTTAGTTCCTCTTCACTTTTTGCCATTAGAGGGATATCATCTGAATATCTGAGGTTGTTGATATTTCTCCTGGCACTCTTGATTCAAGCTTGTCATTCATCCAGCCTGGTATGTCACATGATGTACTCTGCATGTAAGTTAAATAAACAGAGTGATATTGTATAGCCTTTTCGTACTCTTTTCTCAGTTTTGAACCAGTCAGTTGTTCCGTGTAGAATTCTACCTGTTGCTTCTTGTCCTACATACAGATGTTTCAGGAGACAGCTAAGGTGGTCTGGTATTCTCAGCTCTTTAAGAATTTTCCAGTTTGTTGTGATCCACACAGTCAAAGACTTTAGCATAGTCAATGAAATAGAAGTAGATGATTTTCTGGAATTCCCTTACTTTTTTTATGATTCAACAAATTTTGGCAGTTTGATTTCTAGTTCCTCTGCCTTTTCTAAACCTAGCTTGTACATCTGGAAATTCTTGGTTCACATACTGCTGAAGCCTAGCTTGAAGAATTTTGAGCATTACCTTGCTAGCATGTGAAATGAGCGCAATTATATCATAGTTTGAACATTCTTTGGAATTAGAATGAAAACTGACCTTTTCTGGTCCTGTGGCCAGTGCTGACTTTCCAAATTTGCTGACATATTGAGTGCAGCACTTTAACAGCATCATCTTTTAGGATTTGAAATGGCTCAACTGGAATTCCATCACCTCCACTAGCTTTGTTCGTAGTAGGTTTTCTGAGGCCCACTTGACTTTACTCTCTAGAATGGCTGGCTATAGGTCAGTGACCATACCATTGTGGTTATCTGGGTTATTAAGACCTTTTTAATATGGTTCTTCTGTACATTCTTGCCACCTCTTAATCTCTTCTGCTGCTTTTTTCATCCTTACCATTTCTTTCCTTTGTTGTGCCCATCCGTGCATGAAATGTTCCCTTGATATCTCTAATATTCTTAAAGAGATCTTCAGACTTTCCCATTCTGTTGCTTTCCTCTATTTCTTTGCATTGTTTACTAAAAAAGTCTTTCTTATCTCTCCTTGCTATTCTGGAACTCTGCATTCAGTTGGGTATATCTTTCCCTTTCTCCTTTGCCTTTCACTTCTCTTTTCTCAGCTATTTGTAAGGCCTCCTCAATCACTTTGTCTTCTTGCATTTCTCTTTATTGGGGATAGTTTTAGTCATCACCTTCTATACAATGTTATGAACCTCCATCCATAGCTCTTCAGGCACCCTGTCTACCAGATCTAATGCCTTGGATGTATTTGTCACCTCCACTGTATAATCATAAGGGATTTGATTTAAGTCATACCTGAATGGTCTAGTGGTTTTCCCTACTTTCTTCAATTTGAGCTTGAATTTTGCAATAAGGAGCTGATGATCTGAGCCATGGTCAGCTTCAGGTCTTAATTTTGCTGACTATGTAGAGCTTCTCCATCTTCAGCCAAAAAGAATATAATCAATCTGATTTTGGTATTGACCATCTGGTGATGTCCATGTGTAGAACTGTCTCTTGTGTTGTTGGAAGACTGTGTTTGCTATCATCAGTGTGTTTTCTTGGCAAAACTCTGTTAGCCTTTGCACTTCTTCATTTTGTACTCCAAGGCCAAACTTGCATTTTACTTCAGGTATCTCTTGACTTCCTACTTTTGCATTCCAGTCTTCTGTCATGAAAAGGACATCTTTCATTGGTGTTAGTTCTAGGAGGTCTTGTAGGTCATCATAGAATCGTTCAAGTGGGCTGAATATGTACCCATAGTTTCCTGTATGAAAATAATTATTAAAACAGTAATTATAAATCAATTTTACCTTATTCAGCCCATAATAGTAACACTTTGAAAGTTTGAGAAATTCAGGAAAGTTGAGAATTAGGTGAAAAACGTTTGAGAGAGAGCACTGCATTATCTCCTCTTCCTTACATAAAGTCTTAACCTAGTACAGATATACTTATTGTGAGTCTTATTTCTTGTTTTTCCCATCACTTAGCATTGTACAGGAGGATTTTTTGTCCTTAAAATATTGGCAAATAGCATGTATAGTTTTCTTAATGTTTTGAATAGTTTGTAAATTAAATCATTAAAAATGTGTAAAAGATTAAAAAAATATTATGACAGTTTCTTTTTTTAGGATCCTCCTGGTTATTCTTCCTATTTTTCTATATGTACTTTAAAATCAGTTGTCAACTTCAAAAATAACTTGTTGCTGTTGGGTTCACTTTAAATTTACAGATTAGCTTTACAGTGCTGCTATAAAAACCTGGTATCCCACCCATTCAACTTTTGTGTGCTTTAGTATGTTTTAAGGCTTTGTCAATTTTGGTCTTTAATGCCAGTATTACAGATTTCTTATTAAGATTGTTCCTATATGTTGAATATTTTAGCTTTTTGTTCTAATTGCTATTATAAATGGAATCCTTTTTCTACTGGTTGATGTTATAATTATGCAGTGTATCAATTTAAATATTATGTTTCTATCCACCTTACTCAGTTTGAATTCCCTTATGATCTATAATAATTTTTCTCTACATTCTTTTGGGCTTTTTAGAGTAGCACTTATTTTCGAGCAACAATTTCATCTTAGTCTTTTTTTAATAACTCTTATCTGTCTAACTCCTCACTTTTCAAGAAGTACTTTCTACTTAATTGAAGTATGATTTGATTTACAATATTCTGTCAGTTTCAGGTGTTCAGCAAAGGGAATCAGATATACTTTTCAGATACTTTTTCCATTATATGTTATTATAAAATATTGAATATAATTCCCTGTGCTATACAGTAAATTCTTATTGCTTATCTATTTTGGTATAATAATGTATATCTGTTAATGCTATACTCCTTATTTATCCCTCCCCCCCTCCCCTGGCCCTTTAGTAAGCATAAGTTTGAGTTCTGTGTCTTTGAGTTTTTTTCTGTTTTGTATATAGATTCATTTTTATTATGTTTTACATTACGTATATAAGTGATATCATATGATATTTGTCTTTCTCTGACTTAAACGTTGCTTAGTGTAATGTACTCCAGGTATTTTTGTTTTGCTGCAAATGTGTGTATGTCACATCTTCTTAAACCAATCCTCTGTTGATAGGCACTTGGATAGTTTTCACCACTTGGCTAATATACAGTGCTACTATGAAAGTGAGGTCTTTTGAAATTGTAGTTTTCATATTTTCCTGATATATGCCAAGGAGTAGGATTGCTGGATCACATGGTAGGTCTGTTTTTCCTTTTTAAAGGAACCTTCATACTGTTTTCCATAGTGGCTGCACCAATTTACATTCCCAGAAACTATATAAGAGGGCATCCTTTTCTTCACACCCTCTCCAACATTTGTTATTTGTAGACTTTCTGATGAGAGTTATTCTGACCAGTGTGAGGTAATACATGATACATCATTGTGGTTTTGGTTTGCATCTCTCTAATAATTAACCTTGTTAAGCATTTTTTAATGTACCTATTGGCCATCTGAATGTACCTATTTGGAGAGATGCTGGATCATTGAAAAAGCAAGAGTTCCAGAAAAACATCTATTTCTGCTTTATTGACAAATGCCAAAGCTTTGGACTGTGTGGATCACAATAAACTGTGGAAAATTCTGAAAGAGATGGGAATACCAGACCACCTGACCTGCCTCTTAAGAAACCTGTATGCAGGTCAGGAAGCAACACTTAGAACTAGACATGGAACAACAGACTGGTTCCAGATAGAGTTCTTCAAGGCTGTATATTGTCACCCTGCTTATTTAACTTCTGTGCAGAGTACATCATTAGAAACGCTGGGCTGGAGGAAGCACAAGCTGGAATCAAGATTGCTGGGAGAAATACCAATAACCTCAGATATGCAGATGACACCACCCTTATGGCAGAAAGTGAAGAAGAACTAAAGAGCCTCTTGATGAAAGTGAAAGAGGAGAGTGAAAAAGTTGGCTTAAAGCCCAACATTCAGAAAACTAAGATCATGGCATCTGGCCCCATCACTTCATAGCAAATAGATGGGGAAACAGTGGCTGACTTTATTTTTGGGGGCTTCAAAATCACTGCCGATGGTGATTGCAGCCATGAAATTAAAAGATGCTTACTCCTTGGAAGCAAAGTTATGACCAACCTAGACAGCATATTAAAAAGCAGACATTATTCTGTCAACAAAGGTCCATCTAGTCAAGGACTGCAAGGAGATCCAACCAGTCAATCTTAAAGGACATCAGTCCTGGGTGTTATTGGAAGAACTGATGATGAAGCTGAAACTCCAATATTTTGGCCCCCTCATGCGAAGAGCTGACTCATTTGAAAAGCCCCTGATGTTGGGAAAGATTGAGGGCAGGAGAAGGGGACGACAGAGGATGAGATGGTTGGATGGCATCACCGACTCGATGGGCATGGGTTTGAGTAAACTCCGGAAGTTGGTGATGGACAGGGAGGCCTGGCGTGCTGCAGTTCATGGAGTCACAAAGAGTCAGACACGACTGAACTGAACTGTTTAGCATTTTTTTGATTGAGTTGTGTGTTTTTTCACTTGAATTGTGTGAGCTGTTTGTATATTTTTTGTATTAACCCCTTGTAGGTCTCACCCAGTGCAAATACTTTCTCCCATTCCATAGGTTGTCTTTTTGTTTTATTGATAGTTTCCTTAGCTGTGCAAAAGTGTTTAAGTTTGATTAGGTCCCATTTGCTTGTTTTGCTTTTATTTCTTTTGCCTTGTGAAACTGATCTTAAAAAAATACTGCTACAATTTATGTCTGAGAATATTTTGCCTGGGTTCTCTTTTTATGGTGTCATGTCTTATTTATATTTATATTTAAGTCTTTAATCCACTTTGAGTTTATTTTTGTCTACGGTGTGAGGGAGTGTTCAATTTCAATTTCATTGATTTTTGTATAGCTGTCCAGCATTCCCAACAACACTTGTTGAAGAGATTGTCTTTTCTCCATTATATATTCTCACTTCCTTTGTCATCAGTAAATTGACTGTGGATGTATGGGTTTACTACTGGGTTCTCTATTCTGTCCATTGATCAAATGTCTATTTTTGTAATGATAGGATGCTGTTTTGATTATTGTAGCTTTGTGTATTCTTGTCTGAAGTCTGAAAGGGTTTAGGCTTCCAGCTTTGTCCTTTGTCCTCAGGATTGCTTTGGAAATTCTGAGTCTTACGTGGTTCCTTGTAAATTTTAGGGTTATTGTTACCAGTTCTGTGAAAACTGTCACAGGTGTTTTGATATGGATTCCATTAAATCTATAGATTGCTTTGGGTAGCATGGCTATTTTAACAATGTTAATTCTTCCAACCCAAGAGCATGTGATATCTTTCCATTTCTTTGAGTTGTCTTTAGTTTCCTTTAGCAGTGTTTTATAGTCTTCAGCATATAAGTTTTTCAGTGACTTGGATAAATTTATTCCTAGCCTTTATTTGGGGGAGGGAGGATGCAATTTTAAAGAGGATTGTTTTTTACTTTCTCTTTCTGATAGTTCATTGTTAGTGTAAAGAAATGCAACTGACTTCTGTATATTAAACTTGGATCCTGCTACCATGCTGAATTTATTTACTAGTTCTAACAGGTTCTGTATGGAGACTTTAGGGTTCTTTGTCATCTGCAAACAGAGATAGTTTTACTTCTTCCCTTCCATTTTGAATGCCCTTTATTTCTTTTCTTTGTCTGATTGCTGTAAGTAGGGTTTTCAACACTGTTGAATAGAATTGGTAAGAGTGAGCATCCTTCCCTTGTTCCTGAATTTAGTAGGAAGGCTTTCAGCTTCTCAGCATTGAGAATTGTTGCCTGTGAGTTTGTCCTAAATATATTTTATTGTGTTGAGATGTTTCCTCTATATCTAGTTTTATAGTTTTTATTATGGAAGGATGGTGCATTTTGTTTGAATTCATTTTCTGTGTTTATTGAGGTGATCATGTGATTTTTATTCTTCAGTTTGCTCACATTGAGTGATTTTTGAATATTGAAAAACCTTTGCATCCTTGGGGTAAATCCCACTTGATCATGGTGTTCAGTCCTTTTAATGTATATTGGATTCAGTTTGCTAATATTTTGAGTATTTTTGTATCTATATTCATCAAAGATATTCGTTTGTTATTTTCTTTTTTTGTAGTGTCTTTGTCTGGCTTTGGTATCAAGGTGATAGTGGTGTCATGGAATGAATTTGGTAGCATTCTGTCCTTTTCAGCTTTGGGACTAATTTTAGATTAAGTGCTTCCTTGTATGTTTGGTAGACTTTCTCAGTGAAGCTGCCTAGTCCTGGGCTTTTGTTTGCAAAGAGAATTTTTATTACAGGTTTTCTTTCACTTGATCAGTCTGTTCAAGTTATGTTCACTCCATTTCAGCAGGCTTTGTGTTTCTATAAACTAATCCATTTCTTCTGGGTTGTCCAATTCATTGATATATAATTGTTTATATTTTTATGATTTTCTTATATTTCTGTGGTATCAGTTGTAATTTCTTCTTTTCCATTTCTTTTTTTTTTTTTTTTCCATTTCTTATTTTGTTTATTTAGGCCCTCTCTCTTTTCTTGATAAACCTGGCTAGATTTTGTAGATTATGTTTGACTTTTCAAAAACCTTGCTCTTAATTTTACTGATCTTTTCTACTGTACTGTTTTTAATGTCTATTTTATTGTCTTCTGATCTTTATTATTTCCTTCCTTTAGGTGACTGGGGTTTGTTTGTTCTTCTTCTGATTGTTTTAGGTGGCAGTTAGGTTATTTGTTAGAGATTTTTCCTGTTTCTTGAGGAAGACCTGTGCTTCTATGCACTTTATTCTTAGAACTGCTTTTGCTGCATTCCATAGATTTTGTAAGGGTGTGTTTTCATTTGGGGGCTGCCCTGGTGGCTCAGTGATAAAGAATCCACATGCCAATGCAGAAGACACTAGTTTGATCCCTGAATTGGGACGATCCTCTAGAGAAGGAAATGGCAACCCACTCCAGTATTCTTGCCTGGAAAATCCCATGAACAGAGGAACCTGGCAGACTACAGTCTATGGGGCTTCAAAGAGCCAGACACAACTTAGTGACTGAGCATACACGTTCTCAAAGAGCCAGACACAACTTAGTGACTGAGCATACACGTTTTCCTTGTCATTTGTTTCAAGGTTTTTTGTTTTTTTTTCTTTTACTTCATCATTGTAGCACGTTGTTTAGTCTTCATATGTTTGTTCTTTTCCTTTTTTTCTTCCCCCCTGTGGTTGATGTCTACTTTCACACCATTGTGGTCAGAAAAGATGCTTAAGATAATTTCTGTGCTCTTAAATTTGTTAAGGCTTGTTTTGTGATCTTGTATGTGGTCTGTCCTAGAGAATGTTTCATGTGTGCTTATTTAAAAAAAAAAGTATGTTCTGATTTTTGGAGATGTAGTGTCTTGTAGATATCAAGTCCCACTGGTCTGATGTGTCATATAGGGTATCTGTTTCTTTACTGATTTTCTGTCTGAAAGATCTGACCATTGATGTATATATGTAATTAGTATAAGACCCTCTGGTTGTTTTCATCCATTTATTATTATATAATGTCCTTCCTGCCTTTCTTTATGGACTTTAAGTCTCCTTTGTCTAATATGAATACTGCTACCACCAATTTCTTATCATTTCCAATTCCATGAAATATCTTTTTCCATCTACTAACTTTCAATCTGTATGTTCTTAACCCTGAAGTGAGTCTTTTGTAGGTAGCATATTGTAGTGTCTTGTTTTTCATCTAATCTGCCTCTCTTTGTCTTTAGATCAGGTCATTTAGTCCATTTACATTTAAAGTAGTTCTTGATGAATGTGTACTTATTGCCATTTTCAACCTTGTTTTCCAGATGCTTTTGTACTTTGTTGATTTCTTCTTCTTGTTTTTTTCTTTTATGGTTTGTTGGTTTTCTTTTGTATTATGCTTAATTTCCTTTTGTTTGATTTTTGTGAATCTAGTGTATATTTTTAATTTGTGGTGAACCAGGTTTTTAAGTATATTGACACATAACTATGTCTACTTGCATTTTATCATTTTTTTCTTGTTTTTAATCAATGTACTGGCTTATTTAAATGATCTTAATCCTTTTATATGCTTGCCTTTCCTATTGTAATTTCCCCTTTCCTATTAAGTCTTGCTTCTTTTCTCTTTAGAGAAAACCTTTCAATATTTCTTCTAGGGTAGGTTTAGAATTGCTGTATTCTTTTAATTTTTGCTTGTCTGAGAAATTCTTTATCTTTCTATTCTAAATGATAATCTTGCAGGGTTTAGTATGTTGTAGGTTTTTCTCTTTCAGAGCTTTTTGAGTATGTCATGCTTCTGGCCTACAGAGTTTCTGCAGAGAATTCAGCTGATAGCCTTATGGTGTTTCTCTTGAATATGACTCTTTGGTTTTCTCTTGCTACTTTTAGACTTCTGTCTTTGTCTTTAATTTTTGCCATTTTAACTATGATATGTGTTGATGTGGATCTGTTTGCTTTCATCTTTTAGGGGACCTTCTGTGCTTCCTGTACCTGAGTATCTATTTCTTTCTTTTGGTTTGGGAAGTTTTTAGCCCTGATTTACTCAGTCCCCTTTTATTTCTCTTCTTCTTGGACCCCTGAATTGTGAATGTTGTTACAGTTAATGATACACCAGATGGACTTCTCTGAAGGCTCAGTGGTAAAGAATCCACCTACTGATGCAGGAGATGCAGGTTTGATCCCTGGATCAGGAACATTGACTGGAGAAAGATTTGGCAACCTGGTATTGTTACGTGGGGAATCCCACGGACAGAGGAGCCTAGTGGGCTACAATCCGTGGGGATCGCAAGAGAGTTGGACGTCATTAGTGACTAAATGACAACAACAACACAATGACATAGCAGAGGTCTTTTGTTTATATTTTTAGGATTTTTGTCTTCAGCTGTTCTGATTGAGTGATTGCCATCATTCTGTTCTCCAGATCACTTATTTGTTCTTCTCTGTAATTTAGTCTGTTGTTGATTGCATCTAGATTGGCTCTTATCTTAGCAATTGTATTGTCTACCTTTGATTGGTTCATGCTTATAGTTGCTAGTTCCTTGTTACAATGATCTGAATTTCTATCAGTTATCTTTTTTAATTCCTATAACATTTTTCTTCCTTTTTGAACTGAGGGTCTGGGAGACTGGTGGGGGCTGTTTTATTTCTTTCAGGGGAATTTCTCTTGTTCTTTTAAATCTGAGTAGTTCCTCTGCTTTTTCATCTTTCTTAACTTCATTTGTCTCTATGAATTTAAGAAAAACAGTTCTCTACTATGGATTTGAAGGTGTGTTTTTAATATGGGAGCATCCCTTTATAGTCTGTGTGAGTGCAATATTTTTGACAGCTGCAGTTCTGCCCATAAGCAGCCCAAAATTGCTTCTCTTTTTCCATTGTGTTTGTCCCAGATATAGTGCTAAGCTGTAGGCTGTGGTGCAGAGTGGACTGTTGCTGGGGGCCAGGGCACTGTGGCTGCATGAATCAAGATGATTGTGCTGTTTCCTGGGACCTCAGCTGCCTCTGTGGCAGGCCTCTCTCAGGACCTGTCGACCTCAGATCCAACTGCAAGCAGAGTTGGGAAGTGGGTGGACATGGAGCACCGAGTACTCCTCCACAGGGGCTCTCTACTGCAGACATGCCTTTCTGTGCACATCACAGTCCACCAAGTACCACTGCCAAAACCCAGACCCACCCGCCCACTGCTTTCCCCTTTACCCCCACCTCCACTCGCGGGTGCTTCAGACTGATCTCAGGTGGCTTCAGCCTGCAGCAGCTTGAAGCAGGGCTTGAGATCCCACCCAGAGACTGAGGCCAGGGTGTGGCAGTGAGAACACCAGTCCTAGCCATTAGACCAGTGGTCAGTGACAAGGCCCTAGCCCTTCAGCTTTGCAGAAAAGAATGCCCACAGAGTTGGAAAGTAGTGAAACAAGTAAAGTATTTGTTAAAAGGGGAAAAAAAAAGAGTACAGTATGTGTGGATAGACACACGGACAGACTTCAGAGAGGTGCTGAGTCACATCCTCATGGCAGTTTGAATTACTTTTATGGGGTAATTTCTTCGGGTTTCTTTTGGCCAGTCATTTTGATTTGCCTGGTTCACAGTCTATATTTGGTATATCTCAGGATCCTCCCATGTATGAGCACACATCTCTTAGCCAAGATGACTTCTACCAAAAAGGCAGATGGGTAGAATATCCCTTGACATCACTCCTGCTTTGACCTCCAGGGAGCCTTTCTGCAGGAATGTGGTCAAGGAGGTCTCATGACTCCCTAAATGAGAAATGAATGAGAAGCTGAATGAGAAATATGTGGTCTGGGCAGGGCCCAGCCTCCTCCCTTATTTGTGCTGCTATTCTCGTCTTGGAGTTTCAGTCCATAGGCAGTGAATCTCTAGTTGCTTTACTCTGGTGGGTGCCCGTCTTCCTCCTGCCTTGGGACTGTGGGCTCTGTAGCTAGACCAGGAACACAGTCCAGACCCTGAGAGCTGGCTCCTTGCAGCTATTAATAGATGGAGTCCTCCTGCAGAGCATATCTGCCAAGATTCACTGCTTAGCTGCTGTACATATTTGTAGCCCAACCTGATTCACACTCTGACTGGGAATGTGGTGAGGTGCAGCCATCAGCACCAGTCTGTCTCCACCCTGATTGTTAGCGGGCCAGCATGCGCACATTCCGATCAAGTCTAGGCCCCTGAGACCCCTCTGTCTGTCCCAGCAGGCAAGGATGCTTCCCAAGCCTACCTGGGTAGACCCTTTCTCCTTTACACATGCCTACCAGAGGCATCTTGATGTCCCATCTTGATGCTTTTTTTCTTCCCTGTCCTACCTGGTTACATGGAGATCTTTCTTGCAGCTTTTTTATATAGGAGATCTGCCCATTTCCAGTTGGTTTTCTGTGAGAATTATTCCACATGTTGATGTGTTTTGTTGGTGAAGGTGAGTTTCACATCCTACTACTCCACCATCTTGATCCCCCTCAGGAAGAACTTCTGAATCTACTAAGTAAACATATTGTTGGCTGCTGTGTGAGACTGATATATTTTAGCCACCTGTGTATATAATAGAAAAGTTGTTCTTTATTGTATGTACAGTAGTATTCCTCTACTTTTAAAAAATTGTTTTATTTATTCCACCATCTCTGATCGGGCTCCCACTGTGTGACTGATGGATAGTTAGGTGCTGGAGATTCAGTTTGTCTACTCTTTAGGGATGCTGCTGCTACATTATGATAAATGTGTAACAGTTTTATTTAAGAACAGATTCTTGTGTTAAATTTTTTATCTTAATAACTTTAAGTATCAGCAGTGAATGAGCAAGTACTTTTTTTCACCAAAACCTAATTGACAGCTATCAGTCAATGCATGGAACATGACTACTTAAAGCATTCTTATTCTAAAAGAATTTCAGAATTGAAAAATCTTGAGCCAGCATTGAGTCTGTCTCCCCATTCTCCGCCTAGTTTTACTGATGTGAAACAGAGATTTAGAGAGGTCAGTATTCAACTGTTACATAGCCAGCTTACTTGCAGAGCTTGGAGACCGTATGTTCTGCCTAGTAGTAGTCTGGAATCCTAGGACATCTGTATTAATTATTGGTTCGGCTTTGGTGAGCTGTTTTGGATTTGAAACATTTTGGGTGGTATTTTTAAGTTCTTGAATTTAGAATTTTTGTTGCATCTTTTGAATTCTTTAGCCCAAAGAATGGAGAAGAAGGTATGCTCTCAAAATACCTTGTGATTTTGCTTTTAAGGCTTCCCTAGTGGCTCAGATGGTAAAGGGTCTGCCTGCAATGCGGGAGACCCGGGTTCAATCCCTGGGTTGGGAAGATCCCCTGGAGAAGGAAATGGCAACCCACTCCAGAACTCTTGCCTGGAAAGTTCCATGGACAGAAGAGCTTGGTAGACTACAGTCCAAGGGGTCAGAAAGAGTTGGACATGACTGAGCAACTTCACTTTCTTTTTGCTTTTAAAAAGTGTTCTCAGACATGTCATTCTGTTTGCCTTTTTGAAGAAAAAAATATAATTCTTAATATGGAATTGTCTGACATTTTTTTACCTATGCAGTTTATCTTGTGACATTAATTTTTCTTTTTCTCTTTTTAGTCTGCCATTTTCAATTTTCAGAGTCTGTTGACTGTAATCTTGCTGCTTATATGTACCTGTGCTTATATCCGATCCTTGGCACCCAGCCTCCTGGACAGAAATAAAACTGGGTATGTTACTAATAATGTTTAATCACCCAAGTTAGTTCTTAGAGATAGTAAATGCCAACTATTGAAAGTCATTAAGTAATTTAATTTCTATATGTAATTTAGTTTGTATAACTAAATTATGTAAAAATAACTTTTTCCATTGTTTTTCCTTGTTTTTTAAAAATCCAAATCTTTATATTCATAGGTTTTTACCAAAAAGATAAATATCAGAAGTGACCTGACGTGTGCTGGACTGGGAAAAAAAAAGTGTATTTTAAAAGATGAGATAGTTTTTCTTTCTGAAATTATAGCTACAGTTTAGTAGTTTCAAAGACAGGGTTTGGCCTTCGTTTTTAATAGTAAAATCCATTATCTTATCTTGAAAGCGTTAAACAGTTTATAAGCACTGTGTCCACTACAGTACTAATATAGACATTCCATCTCCACTCCAGGACTGCTCTAATCATATAGGCTCCCCAGCTGTATCATAAAGCAAACATCTTTGGAGAAATTTAGCTTTCTTAAAGCAATAATAAAAGTTAAGTTTTGGGCATGTCACATCCCTTTTAATTGTATGTTAACACTCCTACCAAAATTGAGCTTAATGTGACACCACATAGACTTAAAATTTCTAAGTGCCATGTTCCTCATACAGAGATACATGTTGAGTTCAACCAGGACAGCTACACTAAAAGCAGAGACCGTATGGTGAAAACTGTCTAAACTTTCTTTGCCTTACAGATTAATTCTGTGAGTAATTGTCTTAATCCTTTCATGGTAAGATCCTTAATCATCTTAAGAAATAATAGGATGAAATAGAATACTTCACATAGGAATAATTAATTATCTCCACCTTTTTTGTTTTTGATGGAAAGGGAAAGTTCTAATTAGGATACTGCAAAATCAGGCTCTGTTTTTCCACTAAAAAAAATCTCCTACAAGAAGCAAGGTAGTAGATATTCAACTATGAGAGAAAATAATTATCTTTCCTTCAACTGCATTATATCTTTGGGGTCATAATTAACATTTATTCAAACATTCCATTATCTAAATCATTTGGCTCTTGTTACTATTTCTTTTTATTATGTAGGTTTGTTTGAACAGCTGTAAAGGCATAGAGAACCCCTACCCAGTTTTTGATCATGAAAATCTATAATCTTGTTCTGATAAACTGATGATCTGTCTCTATTGGCCCAAGGCATTTTATTTAACCTACTGAAGGTGAAAACAAATGTCATTTGTCCATGGGTTTTTCTGACAACACCTCACTTCCTTTGTAGAGATTGTGTTCTTACCATTCCACCTTTTCTCTGAACTCATATTGCACTGAGTCTTCAGTCCCTTTGTTGAAATTATATAATTTTATTTGGTGCTTAGTTGTACAAGAAGCCTTTCTACTCAGCTAAACAATTTTATTTCCTCCTTCCCTTTCTCTGCAATCCCCTGTGGGTTTCTCTGGTGGCTCAGTAGTGAAGACTCCACCTGCCAATGCAGAAGGAACAGATTCAATTGCTGGGTTGGGAAGATCCTCTGGAAAAGGAAATGGCAACCCACTCCAATATTCTTGCCTGGGAAATCCCATGAACAGAGGAGCCTGGTAGGCTATATAGTCCATGGGGTCGCAGAGTCAGACCCAACTTAGCAACTAAACAAAACAACAAAGCATATGGTAGAATCCAGTAAACGATCTCATCGATTGTTAGTTTAGATTTCTGACACATAATGTTTAATAAAGAATTCGTTTATTTCATTCATGAATAATCACATAGTGGTAGAACAGAGTATTTCTACTTTGCTAGTGCTGCGACAAAGTAGGCTGCATGTGGAAATGTCTGCTTCTCGTTCCTTTGGAAGCAGGAATACATCCACTACATGCTACATTAAAAAAGGAGTTCTCAGGGCTGCCAGCCTTACAGTAGAGGTTGAGCAGTAGTATACTTCTCCTACATAAAACCAAAGGAATAGCATGCCTATTTTTACATTTTAAAGTATATATGATACACTTAGCTGTTTGAAAGCTTTTTTGAAAAACTGTTTGTGTTGTTTGCTTTTGACTGTGCTGGGTCTTCGTTGCTTGCTACATGGGCTTTTCTCTATTTGCCCCAAGTGGGAGCTATTCGCTAGTTGTGGTGTGCAGGCATCTCATTGCGGTGTCTTCTCTTATTGAGGAGCATGGGCTCTAGGCCAGGCAAGCTTCAGTAGTTGCAGCACATGGACTCAATTCCTGTGGCTCATGGGCTTAGTTGCTCCTCAGCATGTGGGATCTTCCCAGATCAGGGGTCAAACCTGTGTCTCCTACTTTGGCAGGTAGATTCTTTACCACTGAGCCACAACGGAAGCCCCCAAAACATTGTCTCTATACAAATGTTAAGCTCCTTTTATTTTGACTTGTACAAATGAAATAATTTCTGTGGAAGACATTTTTACTGGTCCTTGTTCTTTTCTGTTAAAAATGTATATTTATGAAACTCATAATAAACTTTCCTTTGATTATACTGAGTGTTCCATGCTTAAGTGAAGATATCTGGACCAGTTAGATAAAATGAGTTCTTAATAACTTCACTGTTGAAAATAGCAACTTCATATTTTGCTGCTTCAAATAGTATAGAACTTAAAAGCAGCAAAGAAGAGTTGCTATTTTGTCTAGTTTCCTATTTTCATAGAGTTTATAATTTTATCAACATATATGCTTATTGGCTTATGTCTTTAAAAACTAAGCAGCATATTTGTATTGGTGTTTACCAGCTTAAGTTCTTTTTAGCCTTTGGGATATTATGTAAATGTCTAGGTAGGGAAATATGTGAAAAAGGCCAAAGCAGTACCAATTAATCTCTTATGTTGCCAAATTAGGATTTTTTTTCCATTTAAGTAGCTTTTAATATGCTCTGTTACACCAATTTCCTACTGATGCTTTGATGCTAATTTCTAGACTATAATACTTGAAAAGACCTTGACTGTGATGATATGATTTCAGACTGTTCTGAAGGGCCTTAAGCTTCCCATAGAGGAACTTCAGGTGTCCTACTTCTGAATACCTCAAACAGAGCAACTTTGAGTCAGTAATTCATTTTATAATCAACAGATTTTTAGAATCAAGTTTGCCAGGCATTGCAGATCACTAACTAGTTGTCTTCCATTTTTTTGATGGAGTATAAACCAATGTTAGTGATACCTGGAGTTATTGTCCATACCTTTAGCCTATGTAATATTGAACACAGCACATGTTAGTCACTATTCTAAAGATTTTCTGTGTAATAACTCATTTAATACTTATGGCAACCCTGTGAGAATGAGATAATGAGTTAAAATAACCTGCTGACAGTTGTGTAGCCAGTTAAGTAGAATTGAATTTAGGCACAGTTTAGCCCTGATCCTTTGCTTTCAAGAGTACACATTTGTCCTTTTTATTCCTATAGTGAAGTTGTTTCACCTGTCAGAAATCCCATCCTTCACAATACTTATATTTTTGCCCATTTCATTTAATCTGCACTAAGGGACTTTTTGCTTTGATGTCAGGGAATTACTGTATACTTCAGAGGAGGAACGTGTTTGGAACTTAATTGAGTCAGCATTTTTTTTTTTTAGTGTTAACCATTCCAATATAATGATTTATTGCCAGCCATCTCTTTGGGCAAAGAAAATGTAATTTCTTTCAAATATATACATGATTTTCTTCCTATAACAATTCTAATTCACTGCAGTAATTTTAATGTTAATTTATCTTGATTTGTAACCATGTGTAATACTATTTATATTTCTGTTCTTTTGTCACATCAAAATAATTGTCTATAATTTTTTTTCAAATATCTCTATTCATTGAATGTCATTTTTTTTAAGCTGGTATTTTTTTAATACATGCAATATATCCATATATTATGTATTTATAATATATTTATTAATGGGCTTGAAATACAAATATTAGTCTAATTTTTATTATTTCCAGAATATATGTATTTTAAATATATATTTTAAATTTCATATGAAATTATAGTTTCATATACAATATCCCTAAACTAGGTTTTTCTTATCTTGAAATGTTATATTGAATATATACATTTAAATATAGGCTCATATTTTTGTATTCCTCCTCATTTAATGTTATGGTCATGTAAATACTGTCACTGGAGTTCATAATTATAGATGATTTAAATATAGAACTATATTCAGTAAAAAGTTTTTTCAGTTAATGTCAAAATTTATCCAAAACCAACTGTGTCCATTTACTGTTTTTTCAAAATTAATGCTTATTTAAATCAGCATTATGTGTTTTCCACTTTTGAAGGTCAAGCACTTGAAGTTGACTGAGTTAATCTTTTAATTGTAAGCTCTTGTGCACATTTTTGCCATTCTTACATTAATTTACTTTGGGCCCAACCTGTGAGACCACATATTCCAATTTCTAATAGTTTCTGTACATTGATGGTTGATAAGCTATTGTGCCCTACTGTTCTATATAAGTAGTGGCTCAATATCGAGTGAATTTCAGTTTAAAACAATGCATCAGCAGTTAAAAAGCTGGTATGTAATAAATTACCTATATGATACTGAATAATTTGTCTTTCCCAGTAATCCATAGCTACTTTTTTATTTTCTGCAGGTTGTTGGGTATATTTTGGAAGTGTGCCAGAATTGGTGAGTATCTGTCTATTATCTCTCTACTTTCTTTCTTTTTTTTTTTTAATCTCTCTTATGCTGTAAACTGTTGGCCAGTTATATTCAAACAAATCAAAATGTCAGTTTTTAAAGTGCAGACTTCCCAGTTGTGTCCCTTTTAGCAGTACTTTATAGAGTTCCACATGACTCTTCTCTTGACACTGTTTAAAACGATTTCACAGATACCTTCTAATATTCACTAATAGGGAGGTGGAAAGCAGGACAAAGGTCTCTGTAATTTAGACAGTAAACAGTATGCATTCCTGTTTTGAGGAGATTACAGCCAAGTATGTATAGTTTTATGCACACATAGTATAGAGCATGCTGTTCCGCATAATGTGTACCATTTTGATAACAGGATGATTTTTCCATTTAATGAAAGGCTTGCTGAACAGCTATCTGATTGCCCTCTGGTAAGTCATAGAATCTTACTAGTTGCTTTTAGAAAATATGAACTATTCTATCTTTTGAATCCATGTATGTGATCGTTCTTGAACTTTGTGTAAATGTGGATATCTTCTAACTTTTCATAATAAAGTTAGTAGCATCTTAAGTGTGTAAATGGTTAGATAACAATATACATTAATATTTCATTATCCCATAACATTATATATAGTATTTAACACAATGCCTAGCACATACTAGATTCTCAAATAATTGGTAAGTAAATGAATTAAAATGTACTTTATTCCCCAATAATTTTTTTTTTATTGAAGTGTAGTTGATGCAAAATATTATGTAACAGGGCTCCTCAACCTCTGGGCCACAGACCAGTTCTGTGGTCTTATTGCTGGGTCATATTGTATGTTTGAATTGCTGGGTCATATTGTAGTCTGTTTTTACTGAGAAACCTCCTTTTCCACAAAGGCTGCATTAATTTACATTTCCACCAATCCCACATCCTCAGCAACATTTGTTGTGTCCCTTCTGATGATAACCATTCTAATAGGTGTGAGATGAAATCTCATTTTGGTTTTAATTTGCATTTCTGTGATGATTAATAGTGTTGATCATCTTTTCATCTGCCTGTTGGTCATCCGTATGTCGTCTTTGAAAAACTTTCTCTTCAGGCCTTCTGCCCAGGTTTAATTGGATTGTTTTTTTGATGTTGAGTTGTATGAGCTGTTTATAGATTTTGGATATTAATCCCTTATCAGTCATAGCATTAGCAAATATTCTGTCTCATTCCATAGGTTGTCTTTTCATTTTGTTGATGGTTTTCTTCTGCTGTGGAAAAGCTTTTAACATTAATTAGATCCAATTAGTTTATTTTTGCTTTTGTTTCTTTTAGATCCCCAAAAATATGATTTATGTCAAAGAGTATTCCACTCTATTTTCTTCTAGGAGTTTATGGTTTCTAGTCCTACATTTAGGTCCTTAATCCATTTTGACCTTATTTTTACATATAGTGTGAGGAACTAGCTGTTCTGATTTCTTTTTTTTTTTTTTACATGTAGCTGTCTAGTTTTCCCAGCACCACTGGTGGAGGTGGGGAGGGGTTCCTGACACAGTTTGGTATGGTGTCTAGGGTGTTCTGAAACTTGGCCTGCTAGTGGGCCAGACCATGTCCCAACTGGACCCAGGGCAGGGCCTGGCCTGCTGGGATGGGGGCTTAGGGGGCAGTCTGAGTCTGTAGGTTGCAGAATTGCGGTTTTCTAGCATTAGGTGTCTGCCCCCTGTTGGAGTGAGGCTGATCCAGAGTCTAGAGCAGTCTTCTCTGAGGGCAGAGCTAGGCTCCATGGGTTTCTGGAGCTGGTGCCTGCCCACTGGTAAGTGGAATGGGCCAGTGAGCCCTCTGGTGGATAGGGCCATGCTCAGAGGCAGCTGTGGGCTCTTAAGGCAGCATGTCTGCTGATGGATGTGGCTCTGTCCTCATCAGGTGGGTTGCTTACCTTGAGGTGTCTCAGCAGTCACCTGTAGGCTGTTGGGCAAGGACACAGTTGGGTCCTAGCACTCATAAGCTAGAGGGAAGATTCTGCAGTGGTGCCCGCCAGTGTGCATATGACTGAAGTAACTCTCAGAATGGCTGCCACCAGTGTCTGTGGCCCAAGGCAAGATGCAGTTGCCTTCTGCTTCTCGAGGAGATTCTCCAAGACCAGAAGGTGGGTCTGACTGAGGCTCCTATCATGTCACTGCTTTGGCCCTGGGTCCTGAAACGTGAAATTTTGTGGGTGTCCTTTAAGAGAAAGGACAAAAATAAACCTCATGCATTTACGATCAATTAATCTACAACAGTGGAGGCAAGAATATACAGTGGAGAAAAAGTCTCTTCAGTAAGTGGTGCTGGAAAAACTTTATAGCGGCAGGTAAAAGAACGGAATTAGAACATTCTCTAACAACATACAAAAGTAAACACATATTTAGGTCTTTATTTTAAATATCTTAAGACTAGATACTGTGAGACTTCTAGAGGAAAATATAGGCAGAAGACTCTCTGACATAAATTGCAGCTGTATTATTTTGGATCCAACTCCTAAAGGAAACAAAAGCAAAAATAAACAAATAGGACCTAATCACACTTACATGTGTTTTCACAGCAAAGGACACCATAAACAAAATGACAGTCTATGGAATAGGAGAAAATACTTGCAAATGATGTGACCAACAAGGAAATTAATTTCCAAAATATACAAACAGCTTGTACAGTTCAATATTAAACAATTTCTTCATAGAAGACATACATGAATAGGCACATGAAATGATGCTTAACATCGCTAATTATTAGAGAAATGCAAATCAGAACTGCAATGAGGTATCACCTCACTCGTGGTCAGAATGGCCGTCATCAGTGGCCATTGAATAATAAATGGTGGAGAGGGCATGGAGAAAAAGGAACAGTCCTGCACTGTTGTAAATTAGCACAGCCACTGTGGAGAACAGTATGGAGATCCCTTAAACAAAAAATGAGTTACCATATGATTAAGCAATCACATTCCTTGGCATATATCCAGAGAAAACCATCATTTGAAAAGGAAAAGATATATGCACCCCAGTGTTCATTGCAGCTGTAGAATATCACTCAGCCATAAAAAAAAAGGAATAAAATAATGCCATTTGTAGCAACCTGGATGGACCTAGAGATTATCATACTAAGTGAAGTAAGTCAGACAGAGAAGACAAATACATTGTACCACTTACAAGAAGAATCTTGAATTTATTTACAACATAGAAATAGACTTGCAGACATTGAAAACAAAGGGGGGAGGGGCAGATAAATTAGGAAATTGGGATTAACAAATACTATTACATACAAAATAGATAAATAAAAAGTATCTACTATGGTGGCTCAGAAGGTAAAGAATCTGCTTGCAGTGCAGGAGACCTGGGTCGATCCCTGGGTTTGGAAAGATCCCCTGGAGGAAGGCATGGCAACCCACTCCAGCATTGTTGACAGGAGAATCCCCATGGGCAGGGGAGCCTGGCGAGCTACATTTCATGGGGTCACAAAGAGTCGGACACGACTGAGCGACTAAACACAGCACAATATAGCACAAGGAACTATATTCACTATATTGTAATATCTTTAATGGAAATAAATCTGAAAAAATATATAAATACATATGTGTATGTATATATGTATGTGGATGTATAACTGAACACTTTGCTGTATACCTAAGACATTGTAAATCAGCTATTCAGTAAAAAAAAAAAAAAAAAAAAACATCATGGACAGTTTGAGGGAATAGAGAATATCACTGGATTAGAGTCATCATTTCAGTTCAGTCACTCAGTTGTGTCAGACTCTCCAACCCAATGGACTGCTGCAGCATGCCAGGCCTCCCTGTCTATCACCAAGTCCCAACCTTACTCAAACTCATGTCCATTGAGTCAGTGATGCCATCCAACCATCTCATCCTGCCTTCAATCTTTCCCAGCATCAGAATCTTTTCCAGTGAATCAGTTCTTCGCATCAGGTGGCCAGAGTATTGGAGTTTTAGCTTCAGCATCAGTCCTTCCAATAAATATTCAGGATTAGGGTCATATGAACATTAAAATTATTGGCTTATGGTGAATAAAATGTTATGGCATTTTAAATCCATTTTTTATGTAATAAATTAGAGAACATTGTACAACTCCGTTAGTAACTAATCCAGGTGACTTTGTTCACAATTGTTGCTTGGAAGTGTAGGTAAAGGTTTCAAACATCTAGTTTATAGCTTTCTTAATGATATCCTGTTAGTATTATCTATTTTTATGTCTAATTATAAACTATGCCTTTTCTTTTTTTGCTTGCCCATGTATTTCCATTTTCCTCTCTTGACTGCATGAATATCATAGGTTAAATAGTTCAGTTATTCACTTTTGCCAATTATGTGAAAACCATTAGCTTTTCATTTTGGCAAAGTGTTTTAGAAAATGTTGGTACTGATATGCTGCTTTCTCAACCACATGTTCCTCTCTTATCTTGACACAGAATAGATCCACAAAGAAAGGATGCAATTTTAATGGGAAAAGGCCCAGCCAGATCATCTTATCATGTTACACATCACATTACAGCAACTGTTTCACATTCACTTATAGAGACCTAAGACCAGACAAGAAGTAACATTCTTACCCTAGTTCAGCTAAAGATGTTTAGCTCTACCACATGGCAATCTCTTTTAAGAAAATTAAAAACAGGATAATGAAACCCATATGTAAATCATAGTATTCTAAGTTGGAGGATGAGGAAGAGAAGAACTTCCTCAAAAATTAATTTTTAGCAGATGGCAAATTTAGGACAGTATTAATTTCTTCTTTTAGTATTTAAGAAGACTATATTTGACAGTAAGAGTATCTAGCCGTACGGAAAGAGGGACAGGCTTCCTTATGAGATCTACTTGAAATTTTGGTCTGATTGATTTTTGTTCTTATTGTTTTGTTGGATAACTTGAGTTTTTTACTCTGAAAGAATCAGCATTGCTAAAAAAAAAAAAAAAGGAACAACAGTATTTTCTAGTTTTTTTTTTTTTTTCAGTTGAGATAATATTGTGAAAACTGTATTTTCTCACTTTCTGAATTTTCGTTTAGTTGGAACACAGTTCATTAAATGTCTGTGGATAGAACACTCTGAAAAACACCAAATGTTTATTTTGTTTGCATGTGTGTAAAATGTGTCCTGTGAATATTGCCATTGAATAGATACAAAGATAAAAAACTTACCAGTTGTATCCCTGTGGTCTCAGTGAGGGAGCTCTGAAAATAATGACCTTCAAGGTTTTAGTTGATAAGAGTGATCAAGATTGACATTTTCCAGAAGTAATTAACTAACCTTGCTAAGTGAAATAAGGAACTTAGTTACTAGAAAAGAAGTTATTTTAAACATCATAGAAAAACACAGGTGAGGGGAATATAAACCATCTCTATAAAGGAACCAGGTACATACTCAGGATTATTCCTAGAAGAAGCATGTCCTCACTCTTTCTCCTTCCTTCCTTCTTCCTTTCATGTGTGCCCTCAAGGCAGCATAAAAATGCCCAGTGCCTTGTACAGTCTTGGGATTATTGAAGAAACAGGAACGAACAAGATAAGTTTGAGTTAGCTCACAATCATAGGATCTCTGTTTGCAAGACAACTGCACAAGCCAACTCCAGATCTGCTTCATGCAAAGGAAAGTCTCCAGCTGTAAATAGACACTTCTGAAACACATGTGAAAACTGACTAATTCAGAAGCGATTGTTCTAAGTTCTACGTCTCTAACCCAGAGTAATTATACTATAAAAGATTTGATACAAAATCCATCTCAGAAATAGTTTAGTTTTCTCTAATGTGTTTTTATTTTATTAAAATGAGCCTGCCAGTAGCTCTTTCTGCACAACATTCTATGTGATGTTGATTTTTAAAATGCCGTTTTATTGAATAGTTGTTTATTTTCATTCAGGAATGCTATTTTTTTCCCCTTATAAGCTTCTTGAGATCATTACTCTTGGGTCTTTATCCTACATTCTTTGTTATATTTTTTAATATGTACGTTTATGCAGTGACACTAAAATGGCTAATCCAGTGTCTTCTAAAGACATGACAAAGAGGTGGTCTTAGATAGGTATCATTTAATTCATTCTGGTGTGTACTTACTTTTATGTTGCATGTAGTTCATTTTGCCCCTGCCCCTAAGTGTATGGACTTCATAGGCAAGAATCTTATCTTGGTTTGTACATGCCTGTCTCCTATAGTAATAACCTTATGTTAGCCACTCAGTTTAACATGAATATATTTAACTACCTTTTTTCCAACAGGTGAACGGAAGAGTCCTTACGTTGCAGTATGCTGTATCGTGATGGCCTTCAGCATCCTTTTCATACAGTAGCTTGGAAAAAAGCCAGAATTCTTCAGTTGCCATCAGATTTAAATATGACAAAAAAGGACTATCTGCCGAAAATAATGGAAAGAATGGTTAATGGTTTATCTCTGAACATTGAATGAGCTACACTTTCAGCTGCTGTTCTCTATTTTTGTTATTGGACCAATGTTCTGTATAAATAATTAGGATGCAACATTTAATACTCAGAATTTAAATATGTCTGTAACAATCAACCTCAGTACTGTCGCTACAATATTACATTCTGCATATGTCATTCTGTTGTGCCAGATACCAGTTTTTAGTGAGGTATCTTTAAGGCACATAGTAGAAAACAAAATTGGTAAATTATTCAAGTTCCTTTCACTGTGATTTGGAAATGATAAATCTTTATAGAATGAGACCTTTTTTTTTTGGACTAGCTTTTTTATTGGGGGAAAAAAAAGGTTCAATTTGTGTTGGTAAGGATTGCATTCATATTTATAAGGATTGCATTCATATTTAATAATGCTGGCTTTTCCTCTGGCCATATCATTTTGAGCATTAACCAGAGTACCTCTACTCTTAGCAATCTGTAGTTTATTACAGGTGTTTAAACTATTTAAAACAAGCCTATGTAGTTCTTTAGGAGGAAGATAAATGAGATGTAACTTAAGAGAAAATGTTAAGACTATTGAGAAAATGTTCCTATTTAACATAAAATAATTCAGAATACGTGAGTGGTGTTATCTCTGAAACCTCTGGTTAAGTATGGATAAATGTCTTAAGCTAAAATTTGACCAGCTGTCATTCTCCAAGTAAGACTACATGCTTAGAGTAAAAAGAGCTAAACAGAACAATTACAGAATGATAATCTTGGATGTGTTTTTCATTCTTTTTAGTG
Organism: Cervus elaphus; assembly: GCF_910594005.1. Classification (NCBI taxonomy): domain Eukaryota; kingdom Metazoa; phylum Chordata; class Mammalia; order Artiodactyla; family Cervidae; genus Cervus; species Cervus elaphus. The sequence goes on along the minus strand of NC_057823.1, from coordinate 83,051,895 downwards.
TTAAGTCTGTACATTTTAATTACCCCAAAATACAAACTGTGTTTTTGTTTTTTTAATACATTGCTCTCAATCTAGTTTATGTTTTGCATATCAACCTGAACTGGAATCTTGTTTAACTTAGTAAGTGATGATAAACAGCTTTCAAATCTACTTACCATATGCCATGGCATAAATGTCTTTGAGCTTTGGTTGATAAAGGAAAACCTTCAGTAATTTTCATCCAGGCAACAGGAATTTTGGAAATGTGACTTACAGATTTTGTAGTAGAGCAGTTATTACACATTGATGGTTAACATTTAAGGTTCAACCAAAATTCAGTTAAAATTTCAAAACTAAGGAGAGCTTCTTAGCTAAAAATTGCCTGTTACAGTTATAATTAGATACTATTGTCAGTTATTAATTGCCATAAAGGTAAGACTAAACCTTTTTTTTTTTTTTTTTAAGAAAAAACTGTTTAATTATTATAAAATGAGCCTGCCAGTAGCTCTTTCTGCACAAACAAAGTACAGAACTAAAAGTCACTTATTTTTATGACTACTCTAAGGTGCTTAGTAAGAATTCTAGGAGACATCTAAGAAAATCTTGTTACATGTTGCTGGTTTTTGGTTGGTTTTTTTTTTTTTTTTTTTTTTTGCAAAAGATGAAAGCTTCTGTAGGCTGTCAGTATCTTTGGTTATTGTACATTTCTGGCTTATCTATAGCTGATTTAAAATGGTATATTTTGCCCTAGACAGGTAATCAGGTTATGATAATTGTTCCTACCTGCACTGTCTCTTGGGCTTTTGCATTAGGTCAAGGATTTTCAGGATATTCCCCAAAATAGAAATCTTATCAGCATACAGAGAGTAAGTAACCTTCCTGGGTCTAGTTTCTGAGTGACCATCTGTTGTCCAACTCTGCTGCCAGCTAGATTTTCCTAAAGCTATGTCAACTAACTTTTTAGTTGTTTACTAACACAAATCTAATATGAAGAGGGCAAGAATATTCTAGATAATCAGTTCTAGGGTATCTCTTTAAGTTGGCATTTCAGAGGAGGTAGGTGGAAAGTAGAGGTAGAAATAATTTCTTTGGAAATTTATTTGTGGCAATATATAAGCATTTTTTTTTTTTTTTACTGTGTGTAGGTGCTGAACAAAGTGGGAAGCAGCTTATTTCTGACTCCAGACATTCTGACCTTTTGAAACATAAGATCTTTGGGAGGTGGGAAAAACCACGGGATTCTGTGGGGAAAAAAGGCAGTCAGCATATTCTTTTTTTTTCCAAAGAGTTACCACTGCATCCTGTTGTCTAACCTAAAGGGCAGAGTGGATAAGTAGTCCACAGAATATTCAGATACTCCCTTTGTGGTCTCAGCAGGTTGCAGAAGACGATTAAGGATCAATTTAAGCATCAGAGGCTCTGCCTCTATCACATCGTCTTGGTGCAAGGTAGGATTTGATGATGGGCACTAAAAGTCCACAGTTTACTAGATTTGAATACTCTCCCTAATCTCCCTGGCTCCAGAATCTTGATTCCAGCTTGCCTGGAATTTTTGTGTTGATGTTTAGTTCCTGATTGGCCTCAGCTATACCAATGGCAGGAGCATGTCTTCTTTCCAGGCAATCATAAAAAGATGATCAGTCAAAAGAACACATAGTCTGTTGAATTCAGTCTGTGGCTTAAAAAAGTTTAGATACAAGTCCAGTATCCTGTTAATGCTTATGCCGCTGTGTCAAGCACTGCTATCCTGAATGTTTTTTGCATCATCAAATTCAACATAGCCCTTTTATTCTGGGAAAAGTAGTAGTATGTAATTTGTAATAGACACCATAATCTTTGTAAAATGCAGATCGATCTTGTCCTAACCTAGGACAAAATAGAGGTTTGAATGAAGTAACTTCTGTATCAGTTCACAAAGTCAAAAATGAACAGATCTCTGGCTAGTTCTGTGAAAAACCTAGCACTTGTAAATAGAATGTTTATTTCAACATTTTTAAGAGGCATTAGTAGAATACTTTCAGTCTATTATCAGTGACGATATAAAGACAAGTACAGTTTCTTCACTCTAGTGTTTCATAATGTAGCGGCTGAAAGAGAAATGAGGTTATTTATATGAAGTACAATATGATAGCATTTATTACCGAGATAATACCAGGATTCTAGAAGAAAATAAAAAGGTGACAGTTCAATCAGAGATATGAACTTCCTTCCAGAGAAGCAATGCTTAAACTGAATTTAAGAGCAATATGCAAATGCACCAGGGATATATATTATGGACCATTAGTACCTTGATTGTTGTGAAAGCCACTTGGGAAGTGGAGTTGAGCCGTGAACAACACAGGTTTGAACTGTGTAGCTCCACTTACATGTTGGATTTTTTTCAGTAGTAAATGCTTTAGTAATAAACAATCCCAAGTTGGTTGAATCTGAGGATATGGAAACATAGTTAGAAAGGGCAGACTGTAGGATATGCATAGATTTTGGACTGCATAGAGGGTCAGAACCGCTTATCCCCTCACTGTTCAAGGGTCAACTCCATTAAGACATAAGTCTAGAAAGGTGGAGAAAGGTTAGATCCTAGAGGGTCCTGTATTTTTCTCATTATCACCTATTACCTACCTCAAAATTGAATGTGTTTTCTCCTGCCTGATAAAAAAAAACTCCAGGAAAAAAATAAAATTCCTCCCTTGGTGTATGTGTAAAAAATTCCTCCCTTGGTATATGTGTATGGCATATATCCATGCCAGCCTTATTTTGGACCAAGAATACAGTAGTATCCTCTTCAGAGACACATGCACAGCACATAAAGCCAAGGTAACTTACAAGTGAGGTCAGGTGTTCTTGGGAACTTCGTAGCTCACACTCTGTCAATGCCAGGAGTAGTCAGGATTATTAAAGCACAGGTGCACAACTGAAGGTGGTGTAGTTTCTGCGTTTCTGGGCGCACAGGAAAGACTTCCAGTCTTCTCAGTCTAAACAAAGAGATGTGCTCCTTTCAAAACGTTTGAGAAGATACTGTCTTACAGGAAATTGAAAACAAGAATCAAAGATTCTTACGGACGCACTTTTTACTTTCTCTGGTATCTAATAAGAGTAGATGAACAAAAGAAGTGGGCTTCCCTGGTGGCTCAGTGATAAAGAATCTGCCTGCAATGCATTAGACGCAGGTTCGACCCCTGAGTTGGGAACATCCCTTAGGGAAGGAAATGACAACCCACTCCACTATTCTTGCCTGGGAAATCCCATGGACAGAGGAGCCTGACGGTGTACGGTCCATGGGGTCTCAAAAGAGAAACGACTTAGCGACTAAACAACAACAAAATTAATACCCGAGTAATAGCATTTTTAATACTGCACAGCCCTGTTATTCTCAGTCTGCCTGAGAATAACTACTGGCTACTAGCTTCTACTACTATAGAAGTAGTAGATGCTACTAGCTTCCAAAAATAGCTCATGATTATGCTGTATATACATTGCCTTCCATGGTTTCCTTTACTTTGCTCTAAACCAGTTCCAAGATGGTAACCTGACATGCCACTCCAGTATCGCAAAAAAGAGGGTAGGTAGAAATACATTTCCTGTGGTTTTGAGAGTACCAAGAAGCATCCTACTCTCTGGTTAGTGTCCATGTCTGTGGCGCATAATAAAAATCAAAATGAACTCTCAAGAGCCTCCTCCTGTTGTCTTTTGTCAGATGAATGAGGTTGTTTTAGAAGGTTTGAAATGGCCACCTTTTGAGTAGGATACAAATAAATAGGTTTCTGTTTTGCCTGCATTTTAATCCGTGGCTGGTCAGGTGTGGTTTGGGGGAGTTTTTATATTGTTGTGCATCTTAAAGCCGTTCAGTCTATAGTATTATATTGCTGTTTCTTTGAATGAGCCCTCAAGGGTCTAAATGACTACAAAGTCATGAATTCCCTGCAGAGATTGGAAATCTGATTCTGAGTGAAAGTGACAGTTAATTGTTGAAAATTACTTTCAACCTGTCCTCAACTAAGAGCCTTCAGATACCCAAATATTCTGGCAAGTAGCTATCAAAATCTGTGAGCAGTATCCATCAGAGTGAGATTATTTAGCCAATTTATACCATTTGTTGAAAAATATGAAAAAACATATATGTACTATGTGCCTTGCTTTGGATAGCATGGTCTTTCTACTGTTTTCTTCCCAGCCCTCAATTTACACAAACAAATCTTTGTTAGACCTGTTACTGGAAAGACTTGACTTAACCCAATGAAATTTCAACAACTGTATTTTTAGTTGAGTTTAGAACTCAAAAAGTACTTCACATACAAGTAGAAAAACAATATCCTAGTTGTATCTTCAATGTATAGTTTAAACCACCCTCACTGCTTCGTTGTAACTACCAGTTGATGTAAGACTAAAGAAAAATCACTAAATTTCTGATTTTTAACTTATATCAAAAGAATTCAAAATGGCTTTGCTTGAGACTATTGAGTTTAACATAGTAGGAAAGCAAAATCTGTTTTCTGTTCAAAGGGTTTGCATTAGTAACCTCAACCATAACAGAATTGCTGGGAGGGAAAAAAAGAGAAACATAATTTTGGAAATAAGGGAAGGTCACTTCACACATGCTTCATAGAGAACAAGAACACACAGAAATTGCAAAACAGCCAGACACCACTACTGTTAGAGCTCTGTTTGGTGAGGGAAGTAGCCTCGGAGCAAATGTGTCGTGACTGAGGTTTTGTACCCAAATTGCCAAAATGTACAATTTATAAGCCACTTCAATATTTTTGATCAAGTAGTATGTCTAGGCTAAACACTGGAAAAATAATTTACAAAGATACTAAACTGCTTTAAAAGGAATAAAGATACATTTAAGGCATAAGGCATTTCAAGAAGGAATCAAAAAAGGAATATTTGCAGTAGTGAAGTTTTAAAGAGATCTGCAAACTTAAGGTTTGACACCAAAAGATTTGACATTGGAGACAAAGTTTGGAAGACGGAGCACTCTATAACATTTCATTAGGGCCTTTGCAAAACAGGATAGGAGTTTCCTTTTAATTTTATTTAATAAAAGTATTGTTTATTCTTTGGTCGCTTTGTAGCTAATGTGATTCCCAAATGGAGGAAACTCTATTAAATCTTGGAAAGTGATGAGAATACTTTGACTTACAAAATATGTTTAAGAAGTTTACAGTATGAAATTAAGAGAGCTGTAGAATGCAAAATATAGGATAATAAAGTTGGATGAGTTTTTAGAAAATTTAGTTTTGTGAGTATGTAATCTAAACCTCATTCAGATCTCTAATGGGTCACTGTTCTGAGCTTTGACTGAATCAAAGCCAAAATAACATATAGTAACAATAGTTCTAAACCCATAACTTAAAACTGCAGTCATACTAAACTGGCAACTCCAATACTAGTTTTTATATTTAAGAATTGCCCTCACAAGCATCCCTTGAAAGAGGTGTAATTGAATCTGTTAACATTTGGAAACTAAACATAGAAAACTATTGAGATGGCTCCTGAATCGCTGGGCAATTAATTTGACTTGCAATGAAGAACAGAAATAAGGGTAGAATTGAGGATAATCTTTATACTCCCAAAGAATGAAAAAGTAATCCGTCTTACATGTCTGCCACACAAGGTAGATTCCTTCATGACTCCTTTTCTGTTTCTAGAAGAATCCTTTGAGAACTGGCTGTGTGCCAGGGCCAGTGTCTCCAATGTGGAACGAGATAAAGCTGGTATCACAGAACCTAGAATCTAGTGAAGACCAGCTAGCCAAAATAATCAGGTAAGCATACACAACCTCTAGTAAGGACCTTGAAGACACCAAAGGATGATTTAGATGGAGTAGTCAGAGAAGGCCAGTCCATAAAGTTGATGACTGGGCTAAGACTTGCAGATGAAAACAGCATGAGCCAGGAGTCAGAAGGAACAGCATACTTGAGGACTGAGAGATGGGAAAGAACTCGGGACTTGAGCTGGAGAAATTGATAAGAAACTAGCATGAACTGAGACAAAGAATGGTGTAAGTTAAATAGAAAAACGGATCAAATTATGCAGTTGCTTTGAGCCATAGAAAAGACTGGGAAACTCATACAAAGGATGAATCAATACCTGATTACGAAATTAGAGGTATAAGGTCTATAAGGCTGTCCTTGGATCTCATATTGCAACTAAAATCCACAGGGTAGGTAATACGAAGGACAGGCAAGAAGCTTCAGGATGGGCTGCAACCCATGTCAGTTATTATTGCTATAATCTTGGTGCTGTGGATGTCCTGCAGAAGGAAGCCAGTGCCCATCACTTCGGAGCTAAACACAGTTTTCCGTTTCAGAAAAACTGAAGAAGAATGTGGAATAGTTATAGGTCAAGCCGTTGCCTTGTGCTAACAAGGCTAGTGCATCTGTGACAACGTGTGTGAACGAACGAAATGGTGGTAGCTTCACCTCTGCCCCCAAATTTCACAGAAGACTGTCACATAGCCTGCTCAAACCAAACTGTATAAGAAACTAGGAAACCGAATTCTAGAAAATGTTAGGATGGCCAAGCTGCAATGTATCAACCAAGCTGACACACTACAAGGGCATCACACCCTCTTAAGACCCACTTGGATTGCCTCCCAGCAATTCAAAACTTTCCCAAAAAAGCTGTTTATCCCTTCTAAATCTGCTTCTCTGAGTTTATTTTTGTAAATAGTACAACTTCCCTTCTTTATTGAAACTTTCTAACCCCCTAAACTCCTCTTTGACTCTCACATCTTTCCCTTGCTCCTACCAATCCATAGTTGTTTTTTTTGCCTCTGCAGTGCCTACCCCAGGCATATGAGTTCAAACTCAACAGGTACAATCCCACACATTGATTTCCGATTCAGTTGTATATAAGCCTCATTCTGGAACCCCAGAAGTACAACATGGGCATTCTCCCCCTCCAAAGACATGTACAGGAGAGTGAGTTATGGCAAAGGAGCTAGCAAATTGTTTTCATATTTAAACCAAGAAAAACATGCTGTAGACAAGATGAAAGATCTAATAAAAATGTGTTCTTATTCCTGATTCTAAAACTTTAACAGCTGGACTTTCCCATGTGGAATAATATTACATAAATAGCTCAGCCATGAAGCAGAGGGACTGAAGAAGTCCAATGAAATGATAGATGATCTAGGACACTGAATCACATCCAATGCAGTTACAAGGAAATAAATGGTCTTTGGAAGGTACTGGTGAGCTAGCGCTGGTACATCAGCAGACTACAGAATCTTAGTCATGTATCACTAATTCTACAGATGGTTTCTTTCTACTTAAGCATATTAACACTCTATTTCACAGGGACTTTTTCTGTCCATCCAAAAATATCATCTTTTAGTTCTAGAAATCTAGAGAAATTGGCTCTCAGAAAATAAACTTGTTGAGATTTAAAACTGAAATGAACTGAATTCTTTTGCTTAATTTTTTTTGAAAGGGGACACATATTCCTGGGAGTAGGAAATGGCAACCCACTCCAGTGTTCTTGCCTGAAGAATCCCATGGACAGAGGAGCCTGTCGGGGTACAGTCCATGGGGTTGCAAAGAGACACGCCTGAGTGACTGAGCATACATATCCCTGAGTATTTAGTATTCTCATTCACATAATCTAGGTATAGCTCATGTTACAAATCCTCCTCCCACTTTTTCCTTCCACTGAGGTATATAATAGTTGCAGTTGTAGCATAAATGCCAAAAGGCATAATGAGAGTTATAAATGAGGTAATAGAACTTAAGCTTAAGAAAATGAACACAGTTCTTCTTCACTTACATAGTGGGAAAGTGGTGATAAGGGAGCCACCATCTGTACAATAGATCCAGAACTTTGGGGTAAGTCTCATCTTTCTCAGATTGGAGTTTGATGATCTTTAAAAGCGTGACCAACTCTAAAAACCGATGACTATCCTGTATTTATAGAACAGATTGTTCTTCACTGGCCCCCACTTATATTTCTCAGCAGTTGGTTAAACAGAGAGAGCTCTTAGAGAGTGAAGATTCATTTGATTTTTTCCAGGCATATTCTTGGAAACCCCACTGTGCTTGGAAGTTGTACTTTGTGAAATGTACACAGGAATTCACCTTGCCAGAAATTCTGTGAGGGCTCACTTTGATCATTTTAAAGAGTTACGGGAGACAGAATGTGATTACAACAGTGGTTATTTCAGTAGAAAATATACAGGGAGCATGTGCTTGTTACTTTTTTTTTTTTTTTTTTTAGCCTAATCATGAGATTAACTTACTCTATTAGCAAGAATCAGCTCACGTATTAGCTACACCATGCAAAGGGAAATGTCCACGTCAACTTGAAAGAAAAGAGGGAGGAAAAAATATTAAAAAAATAACTTTTAGGCCTTTAATTGCTAATCATTCCCCCCTACTCTCTGCCATCCAAATGTTTTTACTCGCAAAAATCCAAGGCAATACACTAATAATGTAGCTGCTCCTTACCCCTCATCATCCTAGAATAGTATGAGTCACTCTGGGAGATATTTCTAATTTCTGCCATTGAAATAATTGAAATTTCTGCCTTTTAAGAGAATGGTGACCTGTAAATGATAAGTCATCTGTTTGAGAGATGGTATAATGAGGCCCTTCAATTTTTTTTTTTTTAACTACAAAAGTTAAATCTATACATTACAGGAAACTTACAAATACACAAAAAGAAAGAAAAAAGTTTCCAGGAATCCTAACAGTCTAAAAACAACTACCATTAACAATTCATATAAAGAATAGTCATGTAGAGACATCCATGTAAAGGTAAAGCATACAATTTATTTCTACAAACTAGGACAAAATACCACATGTTTTTGTACCCTCCCCGTTTAACAATACATCATGGGAGATTCCTGAACAAGATAGCAGAGTAAAAGGATTTGACCTAACCTCCTTTCATGAAAACACCAAAATCACAACCAACTCCTGAACAACCATTGACAAAAAAGACTTGACCCTACCAAAAATTATTGATAGTCTATACCCAAAGACAAAGAAAAAGCCAAAATGAGATGGGAAGAGGGGCGCTTTAGCAATATAAGCAAATCCCATACCCACTGAGTGGGTGACCCACACACTGGAAAATAATTGTATCACAGAGGTTCTCCCACATGAGTGAGTTCTGAGCCCATGTAAGGTTTCCCAGCCTGAGGGTCTGGTATCTGGAGGAGGAATCCCCAAAGCATTTGACTATGAAGGCAGTAGGGCCAAGTGAAGGAGCTCCATAAGACTGAGGGAAATAGAGACTCCACTCTTGGAGGGTGCACACAAGGATACATATGCACTGGGACCAAGTATAAAGCAGAAATTCCAGAGGAGCCTGGGCCAAGCCTACCTACGAGGCTTGGGAGGGTTGCCCAGGGAGGCGGGGATAGGCTGGGGCTCACCAGGGGCTGTGAGGTTGGGGGACACTGGTGGCAAAGGCCTCAGAATATTGATTAGCATAAGCGCTCCCAAAGGTCACAATTTTGGCATCAAGACCTGTTCCTACCCAACAGCTACAGGCTCCTGATACTTCAGAGCAAACAATCAGCAGAATAGGAATACAGCACCATGCATCATCAGACAGACTGTGTGGAGCCATACTGATTGCACAGCCACCTCTAAACATACTACCTGGCAGCCCTTCCCACCTGAAGGACAAGATCTGCCTCCCCCCATCAGAGAGTAGACATCAGTCCCTCCCAAGGGAAGTCTGAACAAACTCACTCAGCCAGGGGCACGCACAGAACAAAAGAGGAGATACCATCCCTCAGCCAGGAGAAAGGAAATCAGAAACAGAAAATGAGACAAAGTAAGATGGCAGAATAATATATTTGAGATGAAGGAACAAGATCAAAGTCCCCAAGAACAACTAAATGAAGTGGAGGCAGGCAAGCTACCTGAAAAAAGAATTTAGACTAATAGTACTGAAGATGACTCAAGATCTTGGAAAAAGAATGGAGGCACAGATTTAGAAGACACATGAGATATTTAATAAAAAGATTTAACAGACAAACAGAGATGAACAATACAATAACTGAAATGAAAAATACACTAGAAGGAATGAACAACAGAATAATTGAGACAGAAGAATAATTAAGTGAAATGGAAAACAGATTGGTAGAAATCATTGCCATGAAACAGAATAAAGAAAAAGAATGAAAACAAGTGAAGATAGTCTCAAAGACCTATGGGACAACATTAAATGCACCAACATTTGCATTATAGGGGTTCTAGAAGGAGAAGAGAGAGAGAAAACTCAAATTATAGCCAAAAGTTACCCCAGCATGAGAAGGGAAAAAACTCAAGTCCAGGAACCACAGCAAAGAGCAACATGCTGAGACATATTAATAAAACTGACAAAAATTAAGTCAAAGAAAAAATATTAAAAGTTACAAGGGAAAAGCAACAAATAACATACAACGGAATCCCGATAAAGTCATCAAATTTTTCATCAGAGACTCTGAAGGCCAGACAGGCGTGGCATGATATATTTAAAGTAACAAAAGGAAAGAGCCTACAATTGAGAATACTCTACCCAGCAAGGCTCTTATTCAGACTTGGTGGACAAATCAAAATTCTTATAGAGCAGCCAAAGCCCAAAGAATTCAGCACCACCAAACCAGCTTTACAAGTATAGAGAAAAGTTTCTAGGTAGAAAGAAGAAGCTACAGCTAAAAATAAGAAAATTATGAATGGGAAAGCTCACTAGTAAAGGCATACATAAAGTAAATGTAGGAAATCATCCACACATAAATATGATGTCCAAACTAGCAATTGAGAGGCTAGGAAAGTACAAATGCAGGAAATGCATTTGAAATTAAGAGGCCAGCAACTTAACACAACCTTGTACACAAAGAGACTGGTATATCAAGTCATACTGGGAATCACAAGCCAAAAAGCTACCATAGATACACCCACAAAAAAGAAAAGGCAATCCAAACACAACACTAAAGTTACTCATCAACTCACAAGAGAAGAGAACAGAAGAGGAAAGGTGGAAACAAACATTTTTAAAAATCCACATAATTAACAAAATGGCATTCCAGTTCAGCTATTTCAAATCCGAAAAGATTATGCTGTGAAAGTGCTGCATGCAATATGCCAGTAAATTGGGCAACTCAGCTTGCCACATGACTGGAAAAGGTCAGTTTTCATTCCAATCCCAAAGAAAGGCAATGCCAAAGACTGTTCTAATTACCGCACAGTTATACTCATCTCACACGCTAGTAAAGTAATTCTCAAAATTCTCCAAGCCAGACTTCAACAGTACGTGAACCGTGAACTTACAGATGTTCAAGCTGGGTTTAGAAAAGGCAGAGGAACCAGAGATCAAATTGCCAACATCGTTGGATCATCGAAAAAGCAAGAGAGTTCCAGAAAAACATCTACTTTTGCTTTATTGACTATGCCAAAGCCTTTGTGTGGATCACAGCAAACTGTGGAAAATTCTTAAAAATATGGAAACCCAGACCACCTGACCTGCCTCTTGAGAAATCTGTATGCAGGTCAGGAAGCAACAGTTAGAACTGGACATGGAACAACAGACTGGTTCCAAATCGGGAAAGGAGTACGTCAAGGCTGTATATTGTCACCCAGCTTATTTATCTTATATGCAGAGTACATCATGTGAAACGCTGGGCTGGATGAAGCACAGGCTCGAATCAAGATTGCTGAGAGAAATATCAATAACCTCAGATATGCAGATGACACCACCCTAATGGCAGAAATAAAAGAATTAAAGAGCCCCTTGATGAAAGTGAAAGAGGAGACCAAAAAAGTTGGCTTAAAATTCAACATTCAGAAAACTAAGATCATGGCATCCAGTTCCATCACTTCATGGCAAATAGATGGGGAAACAATGGAAACAGTGGCTGACTTTCTTTTGGGGGGCTCCAAAATCACTGCAGATGGTGACTGCAGCCATGAAATTACAAGACTCTTGCTCCTTGGAAGAAAAGTTGTGACCAACCTAGATAGCATATTGAAAGGCAGAGACATTACTTTGCCCACAAGATTGCCCACAAGATTGCCACAAAGTCCATCTAGTCAAAGCTATGGTTTTTGCAGTAGTCATGTATGGATGTGAGAGTTGGACTATAAAGAAAACAGCACTGAAGAACTGATGCTTCTAAACTGTGGTGTTGGAGAAGACCCTTGAGAGTTCCTTGAATTGCAAGGAGATCCAACCAGTCCATCCTAAAGGAAATCCATCCTGAATATTCACTGGAAGGACTGATGTGGAAGCTGAAACTCCAATACTTTGGCCACCTGATGCTAAGAGCTGACTCATTTGAAAAGACTCTGATGCTGGGAAATATTGAAGGTGGGAGGAGAAGGCAACGACAGAGGATGAGATGGTCTGATGGCATCACTGACTCGAGAAGAGTTTGAGTAGACTCTGGGAGTTGGTGATGGACAGGGAGGCCTGGCGTGCTGCAGTCCATGGGGTCACAAAGAGTTGGATTCAACTGAGCAACTGAACTGAACTAAACTGAACAAAATGGCAATAAGGACATACATTTTAATAATTACTATAAATGTAACTGAATTAAATGCTCAAACCAAAAGACATAGACTGTCTGAATGGATACACAACAAAATCTGTATATATGCTGTCTACAAGAGACCCACTTCAGATCTAGGGACACACACAGACTAAAAATGAGCAGATGGAAAAATATACCCGAGGCAAATAGAAATCAAAAGAAAGCTGGAATAGCAATACTCATATCAGACAACATAGACTTTAAAATAAAGATTGTTACAAGGGAAAGAAGCATACTACATAATGATCAAGGGATCAACCCACAAAGATATATGCCCCCAACCTAGGAGTACCACAATATATAAGGCAAATGCTACCAACCATAAAAGGAGAAATCAACAGTAACACAATAATAGTGGGGGACTTTAACACCCCACTTTCATCAGTGGACAGATCATACAGACAGAAAATCAATGAGGAAACACAAATCTTAAATGACACATTAGGCCAGATGAACATAATTGATATTTTTTAAACATTCTATCTGGAAGCAACTGAATACACATCTTTTTTCATCCTCCAGGACAGATCACATGCTGGGCCACCCCAAAGCAAAACTTGGTAAATTTAAGAAAATTAAAATCATAACTAGCAACTTTTCCAACCATAACACTATGATATTAGAAGTAAATTATAAGAAAAAAAACTATAAAAAAACACAAACATATGGAGGTTAAACAATATTTACTAGATAACCAGTGATCACTAGAGAAAGAGAAAAGTAAAATATACCTAGAGACAAATGACGATAAAAACATGATGACTGCACATTTATGGGATGCAGCAAAAGCCATTCTAAGAGGGAAGTTTATAGCAATACAATCTTACCTCAGGAAACAAGAAAAATCTCAAATAAACATCCTAACTTACAAATAAAGCAACTAGAGAAAGAATAACAAAACCAAAGTTAGTAGAAGGAAAGCAATTATAAAGATCAGGGAAGACATAAAAGAAAGAAAACAATAGCAAAACATTACAGTCCAATATCACTGATGAAACTAAAAGCTGCTTCTTTGAAAAGATAAAATTGATAAGATTCTAACCATACTCATCAAGAAAAAAGATGGAGAGCATTCAAATCAATCAAATTAGAAATGGAAAAAGTTACAACCAACACCACAGAAATACAAAGGGTCATAAGAGACTACTAAAAGTAACTATATACCAATAAAATGAACAACCTAGAAGAAATGGAAAAATTCTTAGAAAGATACAACCTTCTAAGACTGAACCAGGAAGAAACATAATAAGAAATACGAACAGACCAATCACATGTACTGAAATTGAAACAGTAATTTAAAAATTCCCAAAAAGTGAGTGTAGGACCAGATAGCTTCACAGTTCAATTCTATCAAACATTTAGAGAAGAGATAACACCTATCTTTCTGAAACTCTTCCAAAATATTGCAGAAGAACAAACACTCCCAAGTTTATTCCATGAGGCCACCATCACTCTAGTACCAAAATCAGACAAAAGATACCCCCCGCACACACACACACACAAAATACAGGCCAATATCACTGATGAATATGGACACAAATTCTCAACAAAAAAAAACTGGCAAACCAAATACAGCAATATCCTAAAAGGATTGTACACCATGATCAAGTGGGACTTATCTCAAGGATCCAAGGATCCATCAATATTTGCAAATCAATCATTGTGATGCACTACAATAATAAACTGAAGAATAAAAGCCATGTGATCATCTCAATAGATGCAGAAAAGGCTTTTGATAAAATTAAAAGCTTTTAATAACATTCAACATCCTTTTATGAAATACTCTTCAGAAAATGGACATAGGGAAACTTACCTCAATATAAGAAAGACCATATATGACAAACTCACAGCTAACATCATTCACAGTAGTTAAAAGCTGTAAGCATTTCCTCTAGTATCAGGAATAGGACAAAGATATGCTTGTATTGATTTGTCAAATATTTACAGTAAATTCATATACTAATTTGATAAGGATTGCATATTTATAACACTGTGATTTCAGGGTATATACCTCCATTTATGCAAGTCCATCTTAGTAACCCACAATCAAATTCTATGCTTTCCTTTAACTAGGTCTTGTACCTTCCATGTTTATTTTATTTTTAGGTCTTTCTAATAAAAATCAGAAATGAAAAAAAGAAAAAAAAGGATATCCACTCTTGCCACTTTTGTTCAACATAGTTTGGGAAGTCCTAGCCATGGGAATCAGAGAAGAAATAAAAGGAATCCAAATTGGAAAAGAAGAAATAAGCTGTCTATATTTGCAGATGACATGATACTATACATAGAAAATCCTAAAGAAGCTACCAAAAAACTACTAGAGATCATCAATGAATTTGGTAAAGTTGCAGGATACAAAATTAATACACAGAAATCTCTTGCATTCCTGTACACTAACAACAAAAGATCAGAAAGAGAAATTAAGGAAACAATTCCATTTACCATCACATCAAAAAGAATAAGATAGCTAGGAATAAACATACCTAAGGAGACAAAATATATATGGTAGTGGTTTAGTTGCTAAGTCGTGTCTGACTCTTGCAACCCCATAGCCTATAGCCCACCAGGCTGTCTGACCATGGGTTTCTCCAAGAATGCTGGAAAGTATTGCCATTTCCTTCTCCAGGGGATCTTCGCGACCCAGAGACCAAAACCATGTCTCCTGCATTACAGATGGATTCTTTACCACTGAGCCCTAGGGAAGCCAACAAATAAACGACACCATTCATTAGTGGAATCTAATTTTAAAAGACAATAGAAATGAACTTATTTACAAAACAGAAATAGATTTACAGATGTTGAAACAACTTATGGTTACCAAAGAGAAAATGTTGGGGGGGAGGGACAAATCAGGAATTTAGGATTAACATTCACACACTACTATATATAAGATAAATAACCAACAAGGACCTGCTATATAGCACAGGGAGCTCTAGTCAATTTTCTGTGATAGCATATATAAGAAAAGAATCTGAGAAGGAATGAATATATGTATGTATATGGTTCAGTCACTCTGTTGTACACCTGAAACTAACACAATACTGTGGGTCAACTATACTTCAATAAAATTTTAAAGAGAAACTAAAAATAGAACTACTGTGTGATCCAGTAATTCCACTCCTGGGCATATATCCAAAGGAAATCATGATTCAAAAATATACATGCACCCCAATGTTCACTGAAGCACTATTTACAATAGCCAACACAGGGAAGCAATCTAAAAGTCCCCTGATGGAGAAATGGATTAAAAAAATATGGTACCTGTATGTGATGGAATATTACTCAGTCATAAAAACAATGGAGTAATACCATTTGCAGCAACATGGATGGACTTAGAGATTATGAGACTAAGCGAAGTAATTCAGAGAGAGACAAATATCATATGATGTCATTTATATGTGGAATCTAAAAAAAATGATACAAATGAATTTATTTACAAAACAAAAATAGACTTACAGACTCAGAAAGCAAGTTTCAGTTACCAAAAGGGAAAGGTTGGGGGGGGAGATAAATTAGGAGTTTGGGATTAATATACACAAACTATATATTTAAAAGAGATAATCAACAAGGATCTACTGTATAGTATAGGGAACTCTACTCAATATTCTATAATATCCTATATGGGAAAAGAATCTAAAAAGGAATAAATATATGTATATAAAAAATTGAATTACTTTGCTGCCCTCCTGAAACTAATACAACATTGTAAATCAACTATAGCATATAATGAAAATTAAATTAAAAAAATTTTTTAATTAAAAAAATGTTTAATTGTGCTATTAATAAAAAAGTAAAACCTGAAAAAATAATACATCCTAAAAATCTTTACACAAATTATAGATTTTTGCTATTATACCATGTAAAATAATTGGAGAGTATTCTGCTATAGACTATAACAATTTATATAGCCTATAGACTGTTACTGGATAATTATATAGTTTCCACTTTGGAAGTGACATATTTAGAAAGGGACAGCATGGCACAGATCACATCACTGTCCTCTAAGATTAATTTATATTGCACAGATACGTAAGTTAAGTGCATATTCTGTTTTCACTTAGGTCTGCATGAACAGGTAGGTAGCCTTTTCAAAATAAGAGACACGGGCTTCCTGGGAGGCTCAGTAATTAAGAATCCACCTGTCAATGCAGGAGACACGAGTTTGATCCCTGATCCGAGAATATCTCAGGTGCCGTGTAGCAACTAAGCCTGTGCCCCACAACTCGAGAGCCTGGGAGCCACAACCACTGAAACCCACACGCTGCAACTGCCGGAGCCCACGTGCCCTAGAGCCCGTGCTCTGCAAAGAGAAGCCACCGCAACAGGAAGCCCAAGTACTGCAACGAGAACGTAGCTCCCGCTTGCCACAACTAGAGAAAAGCCCACGTGGCCACAAAGACCCAGCATAGCCAAAAATAAATAAATAAAAATTTAAAAAAGAGTAAGAGACACATGTACACAAAAGAGTTGACTGCTCACTTCTGATTATTTCAAAGGGGCTTGGAAATCTCCCCCTACTTCACCTCTGCCTGCAAACTGAAGTCACACCCTTAAAAAGCTTAACATTCATATTTGATGAATTTGCAGTAGAGTCAGGCACAATGCATTTTAAATCACTCCTTCCCCCAAGACCACGTGTCTTCAGTGAAGTACCTGTGTGCCTTAGACGTGGGAATCAGCCACTGAAGCACTGTGTTTGGATCCAGTTCTATCAAACTTTGCAGGACACCAGATGAAATAGAGATGTTTCCCCAGGCTGGGCAAAAGGAATTAGGCATCTGGGAAGTGAGAGAGACAGAATAACATCAGAATAGGAACCTGAGAAGTGAGCCGAAGCTGGGGAGTGCTGTAGATCTTCACGCTAAGCAAAGCACCCCCAGATGCAACCGCCCTCTAGCCTACTGATGCCTCTGCTTCTACAGTTTTTCACTCACACAGGGTGTAGTGGGGCTGTAGCTCCATTTTAATAATGGAAATTGTGGGGGATCCATTTACAGAAAATTTTGATAAAATTCATTTATTTGTTTATTCTACAAAATGGAATATTTATGCACCCTTTAAATGTATATTGAAGTCAGTTTTGGGCATGAAAAGATGCATGTAATATATTAAGTGATGAAATCATGTTACAAAACACTTTATAGAATCCAGCCCCTTAGTGTAAAAAAATCCTCTGGGTATATATGGGCAGGCATACACACACACACTTATAAGAAAAGACTATAAAAATATATACCAACATGCAAAGAATGACTTTCTCTGGGGGGTAGGAATAACAGTGGTTTTTCTTCCCTTTTATTTTTTAAATCTGCATTTTTATGGTAAACATAATGATAAAATAAATGGCAACAAATGTACAATTGAATTTCATGCTCTACTTTTTTCTTCATGCTTATGTTTTCAGACCATCAGACTCCTTTTTCAGCTTGCTTTATTGATTTTTTTCCCCTCTCTTTGTTTCATTCCCAGGAGAATATAAAAGGTCTTTGTCATTTTATCTCTAAATCTATTGCTCTAATCTTCCCTTTTTCCCACTTTCTCCCACACTCGTTTTCTCAAACTAGATGTTTCATATGAATTTAATGTATTTCAGGATGGGCACTCCTTATTTGCCTCTCTAAATCCAGAATGTGAACAGTATTTAGTAAACTTTCATCTATCATGTAAATTCTAAATTCTTTGAAGAAGCACAAATGGACTGAATTTAGCCCCTAATGCCCTGACTTCAAGCATTTTCAACCATCAAGAAAAGTAAATCATTTAAATTTACAACTGACAAGAAACAGACCTGGTTATCTCGAACATATATGCATTAAGACTAGTCTGCCGAGGGTTTTGTGTAAAGGCAAAAGATAATAAACTTAAAATGTATATACTAGTCAATGAAGGTTTTACATATACAACACAGTGAGTGTGATCCAAGTTCCAGAAATAAGTGCCTTACATTGAATGTAAAATTAATGCTAAGTAAATGAGTTTATTTTATTTTTTTGAGCAATGAAACTTGATTCTTTTCCATCTTAAATGAAATAAAACACATCTCTCCTCAATAACATGGCACAAAGATGTCAACTTTAATAAAATATCCTGATTCTCTGGCTAATGCAATAAGGGCAAACATATCTCCATTCACATTATATCCCTAATACAATACTTAGGGAATTTGTATTTATTACACCATTCAATTATGTATACTTTGAAGCTTTTGAAAAAATGCACCACTTGACAAGTCTTAGTAAGAAAATCTGAGCATGAATGATTTTCTAGCAGTTATGTATAGCTTCAGACACTTAAAACTTTTTTTCATAAATTCTGTTAATTACTGAAGCCAGGTTAATGAATGGCATTTGAAGAAGCTTATTATATAGAACTTGTGGCTAATGACTGAAGTCTTCTTTTTGACCTAATGATTTCTTCTACCTTCCTCACTAGGAGTTCTGAGCATATCAAAAAGGTATCTAAGTATTAACATTTAGATAAGGAATAGAAGTGCTAGTCAGACATAACTGATTAGTTTTAGGGTTGTTGATGAACATAATTTACTGACTGAAATACTTTGATCAATCTTTTTGAAAGATAACCTACTCACTAACCCCATTACTCACATGCTCAATGTGAAAGTAGGAATCATTGAAAGTTGTCAGAAACATAAAATAAAAATCCCACCTTACACCACACAGAAATTCTCCACACCCTGCCATCAGAACTATAGACCCATGAACTCATGTTCCTACTTCTTCCACTATTGGCCTCTTTCACCCTCTGCTTTTCCAAATCCTCCACTTTCCAGTGAAATATAAGGGCAAAAAAATCAGACAAAATTGCAAACAACACATACTGACCCAGACCAAACTAAACAGAAAACACATTACTGGAAGGATATTAGTTATCTCATAGAATAACCCAGAAGACCAGCAAACCAGGGAAGGAAATCAAACAAGAACAGAGGGAAGCTAGATAGCCAAGCTTAACACCCCAGCTGCACACTGAGCTTTGTCATCAGCACCCCATCACTTGTTCCTGAGTGCAGTCTCTCTGTGAATGAAATAAATTCTTCACTGTCACTGTCCCTATGCATCATGGGCTACAAAGTCCCGATACTGAGTGTATTGGTCAACTGTTGTCACACAGGAGCTGCATAACAGTAAAATTCAGTGGCTTCGGTTCAGTTCAGTCATTCAGTTGTGTCTGAATCTTCGTGACCCCATGGACCACAGCATGCCAGGTCTCCCTGTCCATCACCAACTCCCGGAGTCTACTCAAACTCATCTCCATTGAGTCGGTGATGCCATCCAACCATCTCATCCTCCATCGTCCCCTTCTCTTCCTGCCCTCAATCTTTCCCAGCATCAGGGTCTTTTTCAATGAGTCAGCTCTTCACATCAGGTGGCCAAAATATTGGAGTTTCAGCTTCAGCATCAGTCCTTCCAATGAACACCCAGGACTGATCCTTTAGGATGGACTGGTTGGATCTCCTTGCAGTCCAAGGGACTCTCAAGAGTCTTCTCCAACACCACAGTGAAAAAGCATCAATTCTTCGGTGCTCAGCTTTCTTTATAGCTCAACTCTCACATCCATACATGAATACTGGAAAAATCATAGCCTTGATGAGATGGACATTTGTTGGTAAAGTAACGTCTCTGCTTTTTAATATGCTGTCTAGGTTGGTCATAACTTTCCTTCCAAGGAGTAAGTGTCTTTTAATTTCATGGCTGCAGTCACCATCTGCAGTGATTTTGGAGCCCCCAAAAATAAAGTCAGCCACTGTTTCCACTGTTTCCCCATCTATTTGCCATAAAGTGATGGGACCAGATGCCATGATCTTAGTTTTCTGAATGTTGAGCTTTAAGCCAACTGTTTCAGTCTCCTCTTTCACTTTCATCAAAAGACTCTTTAGTTCTTCACTTTCTGCCATAAGGGTGGTGTCATCTGCATATCTGAGGTTATTGATATTCCTCCTGGCAATCTTGATTCCAACTTGTGCTTCATCCAGCCCAGTGTTTCTCTTGATGTACTCTGCATATAAGTTAAATAAGCAGGGTGACAATATACAGCCTTGATGTACTCCTTTTCCTATTTGGAACCAGTCTGTTGTTCCATGTCCAGTTCTAACTGTTGCTTCCTGACCTGCATACAGATTTCTCAAGAGTCAGGTCAGTGGCTTAATGTAATATTTTACTTTTGTTCATTTGTGGGTAAGTTGGGGGTTAGCTGATTTAAGCTATACTTGGCTCCAAACCTCAAGTTGGGTTCAATTTAAACTCCTTACCTCTCATTTTTCTTACATCTGTTGACTGCTTGACATGCCTTCTCATGATGATGGTAGAAATTCAAGATGGCAAGTCAAGCTGTGTAGGTAGTTTTTAAATTTCCACAGAGCAAATCTACTAACATTCCATTGGCAAATCCAAGTCACATGGCAAACCCAAAGTCAAGGGGACAATGAAAACATTCCACCTCTAAGAGAAGAGCTGTGAAGTCACATAGCAAAAGATACAGGGTAGGATAAAGAATTGGGTCAAATATTTCAGTTTATTCCAGTGACAATGACTGCTGGTCAAGTTTAGGCCTTCTGATCATGCCCTGGCTGCCATGGGGGTGAGTAGAGAAAGTATCCGGTCCCTTTCTATTTATGTAGGAGAGAAAGGACCCTACCAGAAAGGGCTCAAATGCTAAGCATGCATCAGAGCAATAAATATCTATCAAAAGTATCCAATCATTATGCTTTCCCATTGCCTTCAGTGGAGTTTCACTAGATAGTAAAAAAGAAAAAAAAAAAAAGAGGGGATTGCATACCTGGAAAGTGGAGATTAAATCAGAGTATTAATTTGGAGACTGGGGCTGCTGCTGCTGCTGCTAAGTCGCTTCAGTCGTGTCCGACTCTGTGTGACCCCATAGAGGGCAGCCCACCCGGCTCCCCCGTCCCTGGGATTCTCCAGGCGAGAACACTGGAGTGGGTTGCCATTTCCTTCTCCAGTGCATGAAAGTGAAAAATGAAAGTGAAGTCACTCAGTCGTGTCCAACTCTTAGTGACCCCACGGACTGCAGCCCACCAGGCTCCTCCGTCCATGGGATTTTCCAGGCAAGAGTACTAGGGCTACATAGTAGGAAAAGAGGAAAAAACATCCTTTTCTCGGGAATAATGACAATGCAATGATTATACTTGCCCTGGCTTTACACAGAACCTGGAATCAACATGCTGTTCTTCTCTCATCCTCACACCCCAAGAGATTTACCAGAATTAAATATACGTGAAATGGAAAGAAAGGAACACTCTCATTTATGAAGATGTTCAATCCTGTGCCACATATATCCCAGGAATAAGAGTTAAAATTCTTAAAAAAAAAAAAAAAATAGGGAAATCTTCTTCCAAAGTGCTGTTAGTCTGATGGAATTTGACAAGAAATAGGTTTCTTCCCTCCAAGTATTTGAAATCTGGTTTGGAGAGACAATGAGGCTTGAAGTGAGTGGAGCTGAAGTGTATTAATGGCAGTGTTCTGGTGAGATACTTATAAGAACCCGCAAAACCTTTATAGTAACTTTTCTACTCTGTTATTTTAATTTATTGGCTGAAATTAGCTAAGTTTTGTTTCTGTTGTTAGGAACTAAAATAACTATTCCATCACACCCCTTTTAGGGGGCAGATCGGGGTTCAAGGACATGTAATTTACCCAGAGATTCTCACAATTGCATAGTATTATTTTATACCCACTAGAGAATCCAGGAAGAGCTTATTGTTAAGTGCCCCTTCTAATAACGTCCTTCAGAATAGGTGGTTGGTTAAATGATTCCCATCTCTTAACCAGGACAGGGACAACTAGATGAAGTCAAGCAACAGCTAGGTGATCCTTTTAAACACTGGAAAACACAAGACATAACTGAAGTAGAATCTACTCCACTTATGATTCTAGTCATAATTATGCTACTTACTTCCCAAGCACTTGTATATATTTGAGTCCTTTAATAAGGGGAGAGTTCTTAGAAGATGCCTCAAGATATCCAGATGTTTCTAAGTAAGTCATAGGTCATCTTTCTATAATGAAAAGCAAATGTGAAAGGGAATCAAAGGATACTTATAATTCTCACCAGCTTGCCTTGACAATCCTTCCATTCCCTCAAACAGCCTTTTGACATAAAGGGCTGCAAGAAACAATCTGATTCTGCCACACCAAGGGTTCATTCAATTAGTGGTAATTAAGATTATAGCAATGGTTTAATTACTTGTTCTTTTATCCCTTACTCCTGGGTATAACGCTTAATTGAAGTATATCCCATAAGAGAAAAGAGGGGGGGAAAATTTGATGAAGTTTTTCAATGGCTGCTTAAATCAAAGAATCTTACGAAGAACCTTAATCACAGTTAACAAGGAATCCTATTGATTCAGATGTGGCTTGGTCCAGAAGTAAGATCTAGAACAGTGAATAAGACTCTGATTGTTTATACATAGTTTTCTCAGCACTAACCTCCATATTTTCGCTTTTGCCTCACCCTTATTTCTTTCATAATAGCATTAATGGCTACAGCAGTTTCAGAATGTGCCTCCTTACCATGTGATCCAGCACTTCCCAGGTGATGCAGTGGAAAAGAATCTGCCTGATAATGCAAGAGACACAGGTTCCATCCCTGGGTTGGGAAGATCCCCTGGAGGAGGAAATGGCAACTCACTCCAGTATTCTTGCTTGCCGTATTCTTTTCATGGGATTGCTTGGAAAATCCCACGGACAGAGGAGCCTGGCAGGCTACAGTCCATCAGATTGCAGAGTCAGACAGAGCTGAGTGACTGAGCATGCATGCAGTCCACAAAGAAAGGATCTCTTCCTTAACTTTTAACAAAGAACAAGTAAACTCCTTTCCCATATTCCCCCAACAAAAATCCTTTCATGTTTCATTGGCCAGAATGACATCCTAAACCAATGACTATGACCAGGAGAAATCAGATGCTCTGATTGGCCTAACCTACCCAAATTGCTGGGCCATCACCCGTGGAGGAAATTAGGCATACACCGTAAAGGGAATTAGTGTAAACTTGTTAGAAAACAGAGGGACATCAATGCTGGAGAGAAAATTTTCCTTTAAACATATTCAAGAATGTGCTGAGAGGCTGTAGCTGCAGCCAATAAGCTAGAGAAGAGGGGTAGCGCTTTCTAGGAACGGCAGTAGTAAGCAGGCTCAGTCACCGGTAATTCACCCAACCTCATGGGGAGACTCCAGTTGGGAGTGAGTAAACCACCCCGCAGGGACTTCCCAGGTGGCACAGTGGTAAGGAATCTGCCTGCCAGTGCGGGAAAGGCAAGAGATGCAAGGCCGATCCATCGTTCTGGAAGATGCCCTGGAGGAGGTGATGGCCACCCTCTCCAGTTTTTGCCTGAGGAAACGCCATGGACAGAGGAACCTGGCAGCTACAGTCCATGGGGTTGCAAAGAGTCAGACGTTGACTTAGTGACTAAGTAACATCAAAGCACCAGGCTCAGGCTGAGCCAGGGAGGAAGGTAGAGGACTCTGCCTCAGACTGGGCAAGTGGAGGCATTTGGGTCTCTCTAGAACAAGGATGGAAAACTGTGGCCCACAGTCCAAAAATGGTCCCGACTCTATTTCCATATGACCCACAAGAATGGTTATTAATTTTTAATCACTCATACATTTTTAAAAGAATGTTGTTTCATAAAGTAAAAATTATATAAAATTCAAATATAGTCATCCCTTGTGTCCCTGGGGACATTAGTTTCAGGACACCGCCCCCCCCCCGCCCCGCCCCCCCCCGCCCCAGCCAAGATACCAAAGTTCAGAGATGCTCAAGTTCCTTTTGTAAAACTGTGCTGAAATAAAATTTGACCAAAGCACAGCCACACTCATTTATCTACATATTGTCCAAGGTTGCATTTGAAATATTTACTGTCTGGTGCTGTATAGAAAAAGTTTGCCAACCCTGATATAGAAGCATTGGTGCTTAAAGTATGATTCCTGACTAGCAGCAGCATCACCATCTGGAAACTTGTTAGAAATGCTAAGTCTTGGGCTCACCCAGACTTTCTGAATCAGAGACGATGGGAATGGAGCCCAGCAATTTGTGTTTTTAAACCAGCCATCTAGGTGACTTTGATGCAGGCTAAAGTTTGAGAACCATTAGTATAGAAGGATGTTAAGATGAAAATGATCTCAAGTTGGAACCTAGAGAGAAGGGCGCTGTGGCTTGTTTTCTGAAACAAAAGCACAAGGCAGGGAACTTAATAAAAATAACAGTGCTAATAATGGTAATGTTTATGGCAAACTTGAGTGTGTCAGACATTTTGCTTTACATTCACGATCTTATGAAAGCCTCAGAAAAAGTCTGTGAAGTAGTTGCTATTATTATCCCTATTTTGTAGTTAAATATACGAAGGCTTCAGGAGATTGAGATGAGTTAAACAGTGTTAGTAAATGGTGGCGCAAGGCTGAAACTTAGATGATTTGACACCAGGTCAGCCCTCTTCATGTCATGCACCTCTGAATTCTGTAAGCTAGATAAATGAAAGTGTTACCGAAAAAAGAAAGTGACAACGAATACCATCAGTTTTGAAATCAGTGGTATACATTTATACAGAGTAAGAGGCACTTATAATTCCATTCTCTTCTTGCCAAGGAAACTAGTTTCAACAAAACCATACCCGTAGCCTTTCCTTGAATAAATCTAGAGGAAATTACCACCATTTGTGACTACCTATTAAAATATATTTCTCTGTCTTTATACATTTCACATAAATTTTGAAAAGTAAGATTTTCACTCCCTTTCATTTTCAGATGCCTGAGAATCTTTGTCTTTTGCTTTACTATATAGATGGTAATGACTTTTGATTTTGTTGTTTTCCACATAATTGTCAGGATAGTTTATTTTAGTCTACTTGTACATGAAATTACAAGTTTAATTTTTTTTTTCTGGTTGGTAAGGCTGACCAGGAAGGAGAGAATACATGAAGTGCAGGAGATGGGGAAGAGATGAGGATTAAACTAACACCAGGAAAAGAAGTAGAAAAACAAAACAAGAAAAGATTCTTGGTGCTGCAGGATGTCAAATCTAGGCAAAAGACACCTAATACCAGTGATTTGACCTTTTTATATTAGAAAAACAAAACCATGTTGAGATGTGAGAGACACTTGAAAGGTACAATTTGAATTTTGAACAATGTTTTCCATATGGTGCACATGTCACCCATAATCTTTACAAGTTTCCAGTTCACTCCTCAATGAAATTCACATTTCCAGTCTCAGTCCATCAAGACTAACAATTATAGCTCAGCATACCTTTAAAAGGCTTTGAAAATTATGAAAAATGTACAAAATTTATTTATATTTTACAGAGAGATCGAATAAGAACCAACAACAATTTATGAAAAGTAAAGATTATCAGATTAATCTATGTGGCTATAATAAAGCAGTTGACCTAGGAGACCAAGACAGAGAACATATTTCTTTGTGTTTCAAAGTTTCTGGTTCTGTTCATTAAATACCCTGAACTAACAACTATATGTGGAGAATGTCACACAATGCTAGCTGACTGTATGCAAACTGATCAACTAATGGAAGAGCCTAGAACATTAGAAAAAATGCAGCCTTTTTATATACCAAGTACTTGCAGAGATGGAGAATGAAGTAGTTGAATAATTTTTACATTTCCTTGGTCATAAATCTTTTACAAAAGCTGATAAAACCTAAGGATCCTCTTCCCAAAAGTATGCACAAACCTATCAACAATTAAGCTTAAACATTCAGGAGGTGATAAACTTCAGGTTAACAATTTCCAAACCACATAGGTTTTGAGGGTTTCTTCTGATTAAAAAATTCTAGGATGATGTGATTTCATTTTTAAATCATATGAATTAATACCATTTAGAAAGAGCTGGTGGTTCATCTCATAACACAGAATTCAGGGGAATCCAAATATGGATAGCCTTGGTGGAAAGCCATTGATATCCACTTCCCTATGGACCTAACACTGATGATTTTCATGATATTTTGCTCTTTCAATTAATTGCAACTGTTTCTTAAACAAAGGACAGTTGATTAGAAGTAATTAACTAATTGATGTTGATTTTCATGTACTAATGCAATATTGGATTTCTGATTGTACCTTCAGAAGATGCATTTTATAATGTTTATTGGTCTTATCTGCAGTCCACAGAGACTTGTAGCCCTTTACGGTTATCAAACTTAAACCCCTTTTATTCTGTGCCATAGAGAAAACTTGGCTCATCAAATACACTTCACCTTAGTTGAGGGTAAAAAACAATAAACAAAGTGACAATGATTTCAGGGGGGATTTAGTTTATTTAGGAATGAATAGCACCCTGGCACTTCCTGAGTGCTAACTGCCTTGTACTAGAACTACTGTGGTTTCCGAAGGAGTGTTTTTTGCTGTTGTTGTTACTGCTTCATCTTTGTTTTCTACATGATGAACTTCCCATCAGAAATATTCTGAAAGTAAAAAAAAAAAAAAAAGGTAGTAGAAAAGCAGAGCCCATTGGGGAAGTAAATGCTGTAATTATATATGACACTGGAAAAAAAAAAAAATGAAGGCTTTCCTTCTTCCAACCCTGCCTCCTCTTAATGACTCTGATAACTGAAGTGTTAGGTTTTATTAAATAGAGCAGAATTGAGCTCTCAGGAGATGAGAGCAGCTATTGAGAGTCATACCTACTGAAACAGAAGGAGTCTCTTCCCTTTTGTAGCTGGCAGATAGGACTGTAATGAGCACATTTTGTAGCTGGAGAGAAAGAAAAAGAAGATGAAAGGAAAATCTTTTGAAGACTAGGAAAAAAAGGGAAAATCCCACTAATATAGTGAAGCCCCTTAAATTGTTTTCTAAGAGACAAAAAAAGAAAATGCCATTTAAATGTTGGTTGTTGGAATTAGTCTGGCTTTGAGAAGATACATATTGTATATGGGAATATTAAGAATATCTGCTCTAAGCTACTTTCATACAATGAACAAAGGAATCATCCCTAATATGTGATTAACTGATGGTCCCCATTTACCGCAAATGTTGGCTTTTAAATACTTTAGGTGGGGGGGCTCTTTATTAATTGGCTCAAGCAACCCTTAGGACTTCTAAGAGATTAAAACTACAGGATGCTTCAAAGTTTTTTATTTCTTGAAAAATTATGCATACAGATGTTAAATAGTGGTGATTGCAATAACACTGTCATCTATTTTAAATCGTAGAATTAACCTATCATTAGCATTCAAAAACTTTTCTGCAACATGCCTAGATTAGCTCACTGTCAATTAACCAAAGATTTTATTTTTCCTTGTACCTTGAAAAAAAAAAATGCTTAATTGTAACACAATTTGCTTTTAAACCCAAATAGGGTCTGTGACTTTAAATGCAAATTACCAAATGGTTCCTATGGCAAGTGAAAAGCAGGACTGCATCCATCATGCTGTTTTTTAAAATGAATTTTAACCCCTTAGGCTGATAACAAACACAAATCCAGACTGCCACAAACAGAAGCCCCGGGGGCTGCCATTTCGAATAAAAAGAAAGGGCTGCAACAAAGCCACAGTGAACAGAACTTGTTGTTGAAATATCAGATCTGATCTAGACGAGATTGAGGGTGAAAAACTAGGGAAGATATGAATGAGATTTTCTATTGGGCAGTGGTAATTCAAGGAGCCTTTCACATACTGCTGAGGCGACCAAGGTTTTATAAACCCTACCACCCCTACACACTCCAGTCCATTGATTATCTTATGTTTGGAATGACTGATGCCCCTTTGGCTCCAGGGAAGTACCTTGGGATCTTGGGATCTGACAGGAAATGGTGGATTGTTTATTTATTTTTTAATTAGAAAACCAATGGAGCTCCAGAATCCATGTAAACAAACTGGATCTTACCTTAGAAACATGCCCCCCACCCCAAGCTAAGGGCTCTAAATCATGCCCTGCTTATTAGAATGTGTTTATTTAGAACTTTCTTATTTTTTCTTTTTACTGGCTATACAATTCTTTAAGTAAATCTTTCTCTGTATCCTCTTAGTTACAGGCTAATGGCTCAATTCTTCAGCCCTGTTAATGGTGCAGGCTGGTTCATATTGGTGGCTTGTCCAGGGGGCTGCGTGTCTGTGCTGACCCCAGCCACCAGCCGTCCTGCTTTCTCTGAAATGTGGGCTGGGTGCCCAGGGAATGAACTAGCTGCTGCCTGGTAGAGAAGAGAATCAAAGACTGGCACTTGGCAGGGATCCCCGCTCTTGCAGCTGCTGAGTGCTAAATTATTACTGAGTGCTTCTGCAGCCGCCCACAGCAGGGCTGGCCGAGCTGAGCGCAGAGCCCCTCCTCTGGCCCTCAACACAGGGCTTGGGTTTCAGGGCTGGAGACACCGGGGCACGCTGCGCCGGCTCTGCCTGAGGCAGCGCGGTGAGCATGTCGGTCCTGCTCAGATGCTGAGATGCGCAGCACACGTCTCCGGCTCTTAATGTGCATCCGAACACGTCTAGACTCCCACCACGAGCCTCGAGTGATTGCTTCACACGCTTGGTGTGCTTTGCACACGTGTCTGAGTCCATCAGATCGAACTTGTGTGGCCAAGTGACACCGTTCAGACAGAGCTTTCCTGCCTCTGAGGTCTCGGCTGGAGACAATGAAAGGGTAGAAGCATCTTTCCTTCCTTCTGCTTCAAGAAAAGAATTGGGATCAATCCACCTGAACTTCACTAATGGACTGTTTTTAACCAGGCTTTTAAGTGTCTGTAGTCTCCCAGCACACTAGTTAGGTGTCTCTACTGAGGTTAATATTTGTATAAGAGGCAGGGATGGACAGAGCCCCAGTTCAGGAACCCCTGCATGATGGTAAGATTGCAGATTTCTGGGAATTTCTGTGCACCTATTTTCTCATCTGTCCCCTGCTTGTGTAGCTACATAGTTGTGTGTGTGGTGTTTTTTTTTTTTTTTGGCCACACCACACAGCATGCAAGATCTTACTTTCTTAGTTCCCCAAGAATCGAACCCATGTCCCCTGCAGTAGAAGCACAGTTTTAACCACTAGACCACCAGTGAGTCCCTGTAGATACATAGATAAGTAGTCCCAGTTATCACCTACCATTTCAGGATGAATCTCCTGCAGGGCCAGTATAGATGTCATTGCTTGAAGAGTCAGGTTATACATTGTAATATAAATTATATTTTTATGATGTTTCCACATCTCACACTCAGTTCTACCCATCAGAGTAAGGCAGACTCTTCACTGAAACCCCCTTTCCCAAGGTTTTTATACAAAAAGACAGTGCTTTGTCTCCTTTTGGATAATTTTCCTCTAAGATCCACTCAAAGCAAAGGATGACCATATTTATTGGCAATTGATTTATCTTACTTAAAGTGATAAACTTTAATTAAACTTAGAAATTTTATGATCAGACACACCTACCTTGCTATGTAAAACTGAAGTATTTTGTGTGGTTTTTATTTTTTTTCAAGATAACTCATTCAAGGAAGTATAATTTAAAAGCCAAAATTTTGAACAAAATAAAAAAATCATACACATTTGCTTTCCATACCAAGTGAAGCCCATTCTTCACTCATCTTTCAGAGGAAATTTAAATTTAGCAAACTGAGCCAGCTTGTGTTAATTGTTCACCCTTGTTGTCAGCTTCTACAGTCTAAACAACCAACATGCTAACATTTCATTTTCAACTAGCTACTTTGCTATAATGTGGATAGTACTGCCTTAAAATATATGTATTTTAAATGTTGTTGCAAATGGATTTTGAAAGAAGCTAATCTCCACTTCAGAGGTAAATGCATAAAAGAGTTCATATAAATGCTCTATACACTGGCACATATTTCATTGTACATTTTAATTTTCTCACAGGCAAATCCTTTGAGAAGTGTGCATCCAGCATTCCTTTTACAAGTAATCTTCAAGCTAATAATGGAGAAAAATTAAGAAAACTTCTATCTCTGTAGGTGGTTTTCCTTAGCAGCAAAAAAAAAAATTCAGAGAAATTTCTTAGTGTAGTACAATTACACATAGCTGAGAAAAGTAGAGAAGCAAAAAGCAAAGGAGAAAAGGAAAAATATACCCAATGGAATTCAGAGTTCCGGGGAATAACAAGGAGAGGTAAGAAAGCCTTAAGTGAACAACTCAAAGAAATGGAGGGAAACAGTAGAATGAGAAAGACTAGTTCAGTCGTTCAATCATGTGAGACTCTGCAGCCCCATGGATTGCAGCAAGCCAGGCTTTCCTGTCCATCACCAACTCCTGGAGCTTACTCAAACTCACGTCTATCAAGTCAGTGATACCATCCAACCATTTCATCCTCTGTCATCCACTTCTCCTCCCGCCTTTAATCTTTCCCAGCATCAGGGTCTTTTCAAATGAGTCAGTTCTTAGCATCAGGTGGCCAAGTATTGGAGCTTCAACTTCATCATCAGTCCTTCCAATGAATATTCAGGACTGATTACCTTTAGGATGGACTGGTTGGATCTCCTTGCAGTCCAAGGGACTCTCAAGAGTCTTCTCCAGCACCACAGTTCAAAAGCATCAATTCTTTAGTGCTCAGCTTTCTTTATAGTCCAACTCACACATGACTACTGGAAAAACCATAGCTTTGACTAGAAGGACCTTTGTTGGCAAAGTAATGTCTCTGCTTTTTAGCATGCTGTCTAGGCTTGTCATAGCTTCTCTTCCAAGGAGAAAGCATCTGTTAATTTAATGACTGCAGTGACCATCTGCAGTGATTTTGGAGACCCCCAAAAAAGTCTCTGTTTCCACGGTTTTCCCATATATTTGCCATGAAGTGATGGGACTGGATGCCATGATCTTAGTTTTCTGAATGTTGAGCTTTAAGCTAACTTTTTCAGTCTCCTCTTTCACTTTCATCAAGAGGCTTTTTAGTTCCTCTTCACTTTCTGCCGTAAGGGTGGTATCATCTGCATATCTGAGGTTATCGATATTTCTCCTGGTGATCTTGATTCCAGCTTATGCTTCATCCAGCTTGGCATTTCACATTATGTATTCTACATATAATTTAATAAGCAGAACGACAATTTATAGTTTTGATGTACTCTTTTCCCGATTTGGAACAAGTCTATTGTTATATGTCCAGTTCTAACTCTTGCTTCTTGACCTGCATACAGATTTCTCAGGAGGCAGGTCAGGTGGTCTGGTATTCTCATCTCTTTAAGAATTTTCCACAGTTTGTTTTCATCCACATGTTCAAAGGCTTTGACATAGCCAATAAAGCAGAAGTACATGTTTTTCTAGAGCTTTCAGGCTTCTTCAATGATCCAGAGGATGCTGGCAATTTGATCTCAGGTTCCTCTGCCTTTTCTAAATCCAGCTTGAACATCTGGAAGTTCATGGTTCACATACTGTTGAAGCCTGGCTTGGAGAATTTTGAGCATTACATTGCTAGCATGTGAGATGAGTGCAGTTGTGTGGTAGTTTGAACATTCTTTGGCATTGCCTTTCCTTCGGATTGGAATGAAAACAGACCTTTTCCAGTCCTGTGGCTACTGCTGAGTTTTCCAAATTTACTGGCACATTGCGTGCAGCACTTTCACAGCATCATCTTCAAGGATTTGAAATAGCTCAACTGGAATTCCATCACCTCCACTAGCTTTATTCATAGTGATCCTTCCTAAGGGCCACTTGATTTTGCATTCTAAGATGTCTGGCTCTAGGTGAGTGATCAACCATCGTGGCTATCTGGGTCATGAAGATCCTTTTTTGTATAGTTCTTCTGTGTATTCTTGCCACCTCTTCTTAATATCTTCTGCTCCTGTTAGGTCCATACCATTTCTGTCCTTTATTGAGCCCATCTTTGCATAAAACATTCCCTTGGTATCTTTAATTTTCTTGAAGAGAGCTCGAGTCTTTCCCATTCTATTTTTTTCCTTTATTTCTTCACATTGATCACTGAGGAAGGTTTTCTTATCTCTCCTTGCTATTCTTTGGAACTCTGCATTCAGTTGGGTATATCTTTCCTTTTCTCCCTTGCCTTTAGCTTCTCTTCCTTTCTCAGCTATTTATAAGGCCTCCTCAGACAACCATTTTGCCTTTTTGCATTTCTTTTTCTTGGAGATGGTCTTAATCACTGCCTCCTGTATAATGTCACAAATCTCTATCCATAGTTCTCGGGCACTCTATCAGATCTAATCCCTTGAATCTACTTGTCACTTCCACTGTATAATCATAAGAGATTTGATTTAGGTTATACCTGAATGGTCTAGTGGTTTTCCCTACTTTCTTCAATTTAAGTCTGAATTTTGCAATAAGGAGTTCATGATCTGAGCCACAGAAAGACTAGAGATCTCTTCAAGAAAATTGGAGATACCAAAGGAACATTTCATGCAGATAGGCATGATAAAACACAGAGACAGAAAAGACCTAACAGAAGAAGAAGAGATTAAGAAGAGGTGGCAAGAATATACAGAAGAACTGAACAAAAAAGGTATTAATGACCCATATAACTATGATGCTTGATCAGTCACCTAGAGCCAGACATCCTGGAATGTGAAATCAAGTGGGCCTTAGGAAGCATCACTATGAACAAAGGTAGTGGAGGTGATGGAATTCCAGTTGAGCTATTTCAAATCATAAAAGATGACACTACTAAAGTGCTGCACTCAATATGCCAGCAAATCTGGAAAACAGCAATGGCACAGGACTGGAAAAGGTCAGTTTTCATTCCAATCCCAAAGAAGGGCAATGTCAAAGAATGTTCAAACTACCAGACAATTGTGCTCATTTCACATCCTAGCAGGTGCTTCCCAAGTGGTGCTAGTGATTAAAGAAAAAAAAAAAAAACCTGCATGCCAATGCAGGAGATGAGGGTTCCATCCCTGGTTTGGGAAGATCCCCTGGAGGAGGATATGTATGGCAACCCACTCCAGTATTCTTGCCTGGAGAATCCAATGGATAGAGGAGTTTGGTGGGTTACAGTCCATAGGGTCACAAAGAGTTGGACATGACTGAAGTGACTTAGCATACACGCACGCACATACTAGCAAGGTAATGCTCAAAATTCTTCAAGCTATCCTTCAACAGTACGTGAACCAAGAAATTCCAGATGTTCAAGTTTAATTTAGAAAAGGCAGAGGAATCAGAGATCAAATTGCCAACATCTGTTGGATCATAGAAAAGTAATTGAATTCCAGAAAAACATCTACTTCTGCTTCATTGACTGTGCTAAAGCCTTTGACTGTGTGTATCATAACAAACTGTGGATAATTATTAAAGAGATGGGAATACCTGCCTCCTGAGAAACCTATATGCAGGTCAAGAAGCAACAGTTAGAACCAGACATAGAACAATGGGCCGGTTCCAAATTGGGAAAGGAGTTCATCAAGGCTGTATATTGTCACTCTGCTTATTTAACTTATATGCAGAGTACATCGTGCAAAATGCTGGGCTAGGTGAAGCATAAACTGGAATTAAGATTGGTGGGAGAAATATCAACAGCCTCAGATATGCAGATGATACCACCCTGATGTCAGAAAGCAAAGAGGAACTAAACAGCCTCTAGATGAAGGTAAAGTGCCCTTCTCATCACATGCTATGCATATGACTTATAATTGTGATACTAACCTTGACCACTTGGTTCAGGTGGTATTTGTCAAATTTCTACACTCTAAAGCTACTCTTTTTCACCTTTTCCATACAGTACTCTTGGGCAGGAAGTTAATTCTGATGTGCAATCCAAACTAACAGAGTAGGGAGTTATGCTCTATTTCCTTGAGGACAGAATATCTACATAAATGCAAACTAGTACAGCCGCTATGGAAAACAGTGTGGAGATTTCTTAAAAAGCTGAAAATAGAACTGCCATATGACCCAGCAATCCCACTTCTGGGCATACACACTGAGGAAACCAGATCTGAAAGAGACACGTGCACCCCAATGTTCATCGCAGCACTGTTTATAATAGCCAGGACATGGAAGCAACCTAGATGCCCATCAGCAGATGAATGGATAAGGAAGCTGTGGTACATATACACCATGGAATATTACTCAGCCATTAAAAAGAATTCATTTGAATCAGTCCTAATGAGATGGATGAAACTGGAGCCCATTATACAGAGTGAAGTAAGCCAGAAAGATAAAGAACATTACAGCATACTAACACATATATATGGAATTTAGAAAGATGGTAACGATAACCCTATATGCAAAACAGAAAAAGAGACACAGAAATACAGAACAGACTTTTGAACTCTGTGGGAGAATGTGAGGGTGGGATATTTCAAAAGAACAGCATGTATACTATTTATGGTGAAACAGATCACCAGCCCAGGTGGGATGCATGAGACAAGTGCTAGGGCCTGGTGCACTGGGAAGACCCAGAGGAATCGGGTGGAGAGGGAGGTGGGAGGGGGGATCGGGATGGGGAATACGTGTAAATCTATGGCTGATTCATATCAATGTATGACAAAAAAAAAAATAAATAAATTAATTAAAAAAAAAAAGAATATCTATATAAATTATTTGGAGTTCTTTTTGGATGAACAATTTGTCTTTTTATCCAATTTATTTTTTTAACCAATCCTATTTTTGTATAGTCATTTGCAGTCATGAATATTTTTTTATACTTTGGGTTATTATCAAATACAACTGTATTTACTTTGTTGCTCAAATCATTTCAACTTTGGCTGGGCCACTGGGAGAGTTTTCGGTTGGCTCCTGTATTTCTTTGACATTCCCCATCACTGGGGCCTTTTTAGGATCTTTTTGTTTTATTGTTTTGCTTTGTTTTTTGTTTGTTTGTTTGTTCTGAGAGCTTCCTTACTTTCTGGCACTGTAAGATGCTCCAGGGTCATTTTATATATTTCTTGCTCTAGTCCTAGAATTAGATGTTCCTCCAAGGAGTGCTGGTTTCTTTTATTGCAGAATGGTAAAACACAAAACAAAACAGCAAGATCTGAAAGCTAGGTGCTTAACATTTTACGAAGCCCTGTTGGTAATTTATAATCAGTTTTTTCTGAAAAAAAAGAGCAACTTTCCTGAACATTTTCCAGGTGACACATTTACACATGGTAAAATCTGAAGAACATCTGGGATTTTTAGCCTGGCATTCCTGTCAATGGCAATTCAGGTGTACGATAGAAAATGTACCCAAGCTAGGCAAAGAACACTTTTCATAACCTTTTTTTTGTGTATGTGATGTGAGTCAGATATGAAAGACAGCAACTGACTTGAATGTAATGTTATGTATGTTACATTAGTAAACAACAGATGGTATCACCAGCTCATGAATTTGAGCAAGCTCTGGGAGATGGTCAAAGACAGGGAAGCCTGGTGTGCTGCAGGGCATGGGGTCACAGAGTATCGGACACGACTGAGTGACTGAACAACAACATGTTACATTATATTATATCACACTTTCTGAAAGTCATGCTAGTAAAACAGAAAGGAAAATGTGCTGGTCCCCTGCCCTACCTGCCTGCCTCAGAACCCTAAAATCATTAAAACATTTCTTCTAAGAACATAAAAAATGATTTTTTTAAGGTAAAGTTGGACTAGGCCAAGTGGATATTTTACTAAAACATTCCACTGGAGTCTTGGAGGAAAAAAGGGAGGTACTTCTTCCAGTTATGGGCACACAAATGCAAACCAGTTTGGTATTTGGTTGATTCATTTCTAGTTTAATACAGCAGTGACCTCATTCTAGCCCCGCCCTATGCTGGGTTGGTAATTCTGCTCCCTTCATTTTGGCCATTCCAGCGTTTTCCACATCTGCCCTCCCCACTCCATCCTTCTGTCTATACCTGGGGTGGCTCTTCAGTCTTATATGCATCTTGCTCCCACTTATACTTAACTCTCCTCTTCAGTTTTTGGTCAGAGCAGTACTTCTTGAGACCATGATTTAAGCCTATACTATTTCAGACTCTTATTGAGCTTTTGAAATACAACCTAAGAAATGATGAATTACTCAACTACATGTGGTATATTAAACCTACATTTGGGAGTTCTATAATCTTGCCAAAGATTTTAAGAAAACTGTAACCTGTGTTCTCATCTTTTCCTCTCTCCTGAGACAGTATATTTGAATTAACATATACCTCTTCTCATTTTCTCTCTCTCTTTTTCTCATCATAGTATCATTTAATCCAAGATTGTACCCAAACCAAGGATGTTTATACAAAATCCCTGAGAGGGGATTGTTTACCACCTACTCAACCATCTTCATTGCTTGTAACTCATTTCTTTGTGAAGTTTGCTGTTTCATTTTTGGACAGATCAGTTTATGGAAAACTGTCCATCATACTGAACTGAAATTTATCTTATCATCTGTAACCGTCATTCCTAGAATCAAATGAGGCACTATATGTATACACTTTTTAAGAAAGCAAAACCCTGAATAAATAAAAAGTACATTAATATCAGTTCTATTATGTAGAGTTTGAAACTCTGACAAGCATTAATGTCTTATCCAAGCCATGGGAATAGGTGAATGTGAGGATACGGCAAAGGATGCTCTGCACAGGTTTCTGAAAAGCTCCCTCCAATTTCACATTAATCCACTAATCACTGCTTTTTAAACTGTTCTATTTCAGCAATAAAAGACAAAGGCCAAGCTAAGCCAAGAGCTAGAAAATAGAAACAAAGTCAAAACAAGGAAAAAACAAACAAAACAGAACCGAAGACTAAAGCCAATCAGAGGCCAGAAAAAGTAGGAGGCAGTTGATATGACTGAATCATCTCTGCTGGCTAGGACACTTTGGTCTTTGAGATCAGTGGGGGCAGTGGTTTCTCTGCTGTCTGCTTCAGAAATATTTCTGTTTCTCTCCTCATGGTCAGAGAGATCTTTAGAGTACTTGAGAAATTGTTCCAATTTGAGCCCACCAAATAAGCAGCAACACTGGTTTGGAAAAGAGTCCCGATTGAAGGCTTGAGAAGATTTCCAAATTTACTCTCCAAAGGTCATTTTGAAAGCTGTCCTTGAGGCTTGTTTGGGTGTGCTCGTCTTCCCAGCTGAGCTATGGATGAATTATCCTGCCAGCAGTCCTGGATTTGGGAGTCAAGAGAGGGCAAGAACAGGGCAGGGCAGGACTCCACGTCTGCTGGTGTCCACGAGACACCTTTGGCAAGCACTCCCAAACCCAAACCTTCACAGGGCGTCAGAAATCACTGGAAGCCATGGGGTATTTCAAAGACTGTAAAAAGATCACCTTGATCCAAATAACACAGAATCCTTGGATACACATGATATGGCCTACGAGGGAATTTCAGACTCATAAAACTTCCCAGGCACTTCTCACAGAGAGTGAAAAATTGGTTCAATATATAACATAAATGATTAAATATGAGTAACTTCTAGATTCTTTGGAATTGAAATTAGTAGTATATATCACTTGGAACATAAACTCAGAGCTCATGATAAAGTCTAGAATATGGCACATGACTTTGTACCATGATAATTAGACCCTTATATCCAGAGACCTTATTTATTTTTATAGAGACAAAATCTCAATGTTTTCTTAATCTCATCATGGTCTCTCCATAAATGTTAGCTTTGATAGCAATCTTAACTTTTGGATAAAAGGCCTGAACTAGCTGGAAAATTTCTAAGATATTTATTGTACACACTACTGTTCAATGGAATGAATATAAATCTATAAAATGCTCTTGGCCAAAACAAAAGATCATGCTGATAAATTTTCTTTAAAGATTAATAATACAATAAATAGTAAAAACCCCGCTTGGAATATTTAGCCAATGTGAGGAATTAAATCTTACATTGTGCCCTCCTCCTCAAACTGGAATATAATACAACAAGCCAAATTCCAAGTGGAAGTATATTAGTCATTCTTTTTTTTTTTTCAACCTTATGCAGGTATAATTGACAAATTGAAATTGTATGTATTTGAGGTATACAGTGTGCTATTTGGATAAATGTATACATTGTGAAGTGATTAGCATAATCAATCAAGCTAATTAACATACCTATCATCTCATACTACTTTTTTCCTCCCCCTTTGGTGAGAAACCTTAAGTCTACTCTTTTAGCTAATTTTAAGTGTACAATACAGTATTAATAACAATAGTTTCCATGTTGTACATTCAGTCTCCAGAGTGTATTCATCCTAAATAACTAAAGCTTTGTATCCTTCCATCATTTCCTCGTTTTTCCCCATCCTCCATCCTCTGTTAACTACCAAACTACTCTCTGCTTCTAAGAGGTTGATTTTATAAAATTCCACATATTAGCAAGATCATGCAGTATTTATTTTTCTGTATCTGTCTTATTTCACTTAGCATAATGTCTGCCAGGCTTATCCATATTATTGCAAACAATAAGGATTTTCTTCCTTTTAAGAGTATATGGTATGTCTAATTTGTGGGAGATTTTTATCCTAAAAGGGTGGTGAGTCTTATCATCTTATTAAATGCTTTTCTGCATCTGTTCAGTGAATCATACAATTTTTTACTTAGGCATTATTGAATGCTAACTAAATGATACCATTTAGTATACAGAAAAGTCGACTCTGTGTACAATTCAGAATAAAAATTAAGATTAGCCCTTCATTTGACCACAATACTGAAGTGGCATTCTGTATATCATGTCCCAGGTCCATTGGAACTATCTCTAGTTTGTGTTTTAAACAACAGAATATAGTATGCTTAGTGATACTCTTCTTAGCGGAATTAAAACAGAGTCCTAGAATCAGCTTTATCTCTGCCTATGACTCCTGCTCAAGCATTGTAGTATGAATTTTGTCCAAGAAGATGAACTCCCTCTTTTCTCATAATACAGAGCATGATAGACACTCACCATTTAACTAGCTACTTGAAAATACTTTTCATGGAAGATGATGTAAAGAAAAACCTTTCATCATATCCACCTACTTGCAGCCTCACTTTTCTTTTTCTTTCAAATAAACCTCCCAAGAAGCTTGCCCTGAATGCCAAAAACTCCTGAAGTACATTCATTGACTCCTGAAGACAGAATTGGAGGGCAGACCTTAAAGGTCACATAGTTCAGCCACCCCCACAAACACTCTCACTTCCGAGCTTCTTCTGGGTTATGTCACCTCCCTTAGTTCCCAATGGAATGAGACATGTAAATTACAACAACTCATTCAGAAACACAAAGCAGCTGCTGATTTGACTTGGCCTCAGTATTTGTGTTTGAGAGAGGGTCCTGGTTGTCTGGTTCACTCCCCAAAATTATTATAGATGATTCAGTTGGGTCACATGACACGGGCTTTAAAAAATAACAACCCTCTTACTGATACATGACCTAAAACTAAGACAGAGGACTTTAGTTCTTGTGATGAAATATTTGGCTCTGTGGAAATGTCACTAGCTTTGTTTCTTTTCACATGGGAAGCCAATTTATATTTTCATATTAGGCTGATTTTCAACCGTGTCATCCTTGTGGTATCTCAATAAATTGGACCACTCAAAAGGTGCTTTCTGCTCAGCAAGAATAAGCTACAAAATCCTTTTCAAATAAAGAGACTGTTAGAGTCATTCTCTCCCCTTTCCTTGCCCTCCCTGGCTGCTGGTTTGGTGACCTGGGGCT
The DNA here is from genome assembly GCF_910594005.1 of Cervus elaphus. Lineage (NCBI taxonomy): Eukaryota > Metazoa > Chordata > Mammalia > Artiodactyla > Cervidae > Cervus > Cervus elaphus. Next base: position 83,011,902 of record NC_057823.1, on the reverse strand, counting down.
TTTACCTGGTGGTCTGATGAGTCATGGCATTAAAAAAAGAAGAGGATAACAAGGATGTTTGGGTGGTGAGATGGAGAGGCAATTAAAAACCTGCTGGGTGGGCTTTTTCCTGTAGGGCCTGGATGCTGATTTGGAAGATGTTAATGGATTCTCTTTGTGGTGCCTATTCTAGAAAATGGAGTAGGAAGGGAATGTGAAGCCAGACCCATCAGAACAGACTGTCCAGATTCTTAGTCTCCATTGATTTTATCCTCTGAAAGATCTCCAAAAAAGTTACTTTAAAAAAAAAAATTCAGTTATAAAGTTGACTTGGAAGAATAATCTGAACACAAGCAAGCTTGACCACAGAGGGAAGTGTGTCTGGTGGTGGGCTGTCATATAACTCCCTATCTTGTCTCTTAAACCAGTTCGCTCTGAGTTCTCTCTTTTTGCTGATACTGTTCACAACCTCCAAGAGCCAGCTAGACCAGAGACTTTGGAATCCTCTTCGATCCCCCTTCCTCATCCACTCACACATGGTAAGTCTTCAAATATTTCTTGTCATTTCCTTGCCAATGGCTACCACACAAGTTGAGGGCCTCATCTCATCACCATAGGCAGTGGTCTTTGAACTCCGTCCATTCTCTTCACCCCATCCTATGTCCCCAGAATGATCTTTCTAAAATTCAAGTCCAAATACAACCATGCTTAAAAACCTTCAATGGCTCATCTCATTAGGATCAAATTCATGGAATGAATGAATTTGATGCTAATAAAGCATGGAATGTGGGTTTACAAGCCAATCTGACCTATATTTGGGAGGCATATAGTTTAAGAGTGTGGATTCTGGAGTTTGAGTGGGAGCCTGACTGGTCCCTTTACCATTTGTGTGATCTTCAGGAAGTACTGAACCTCTCTGAACTTCAGTTACTTCATTTGTAAAATAGGGAAAGTAACAGGATCTACCTCTTGAATTGTTGTGAGGATTAAACTATTGTTGTTTAGCTTTTAAGTCATGTCTGACTCTTCTGAGACCCCATGGGTTGTAGCCCACCAGGCTCCTCTGTCCATGTGATTTCCCAGTCAAGAATATTGATATGGGTTGCCATTTCCTTCTCCAGGGGGTCTTCCTGACCCAGGGATCACACTCACATCTCCTGCTCGGCAGGCAGATTCTTTACCATTGAGCCACCTGGGAAGCTGGAGGATTAAATTAGATAATGCAAAACACACTTGACATGATGCCTGACAGATAATTACTGCTCAGTACTTGAAAAGTTTTACTACTTTGTTGTTTTTACCTTTCTAGCTCTAGTATTTGCTTTTTCTCAAACATTCTTAGCCATATTCAACTTTTGTCTGTCTCCAGATGATATTGATTTTTATTATTTTATTTTATTATTATTTTTATTTTTATTATTGATATAATGATTTTCCACCATTTTCCAGGTCCTGCCCAGGAGGAAGAGGAAGACTTGATAGAAAAATGCTTAAAGGAGCTATGGATCCTTGAAAGTTGCTAGACTTTGGGTTGAATGGGTGTGGTGTAATCCATAATTGTTTCCCCACAATTATGCTGAGACATAAACCATTTCTAGGATCAAAGTGTAAGACAGACTGTCTCCTTTATCAAGCGGATTGGGTGGAGGCCAAGTTATAGTAGCAGATAAATCATACAAAGCTAGTGAAAACCGGCATTTCAGGAAGACAAGTTTAGTAAAAATGGGCATGCAGGGGGGAAATTCTGTGGAACACCATCCTATAATGCCAGTAAGGGGCAGATTCTTAAAAGTGCCGCATCAGGTTGGGCAGCTTTGCCTGGACTGACCTTCTTTGCTGATTTCTTTTCACATTTCAATGGTTATTTCAATTGTCTCTTGCCTATTTACCTTCCCTAACTCCTGCAGTCTTTAGGTACCTACTCTTGGAAGCTCTCTAATTCGTTGCTTCTATTAGAGCACATACCATGGTACATGTAGTCATCTCTGGCTTATTATAGGTCTTCCTTGTTAGGCTTTGACTTTGTCAGTCATGTTCAGATACATCATAGTATCAATCAAGTGACTGTTTGTTAAATGACAGTATGCAAAGCAAATTTCTTTCTAAGATACGTTTTTGACATGGCTGAATTTTTTTCTGCTCTTCTGATTTGTCTCAGGTACAGAGTACTTTCAAAGGAAGAAAAATTTATAAGACCTTTGACTGACAACCTACAAAAGCAAAAGCTGAGTAAGGATACCAATACTTGAATCCAAGGATAATGGAAAAATAACATCTGACCGGAATAAATGGATCACATATAGAAGACATGCTACCGTGTGAGTAGAGTAGAAACAAATTAGGTTGATCCACAGAAAAGCAAGTAAGGGTTCTTGGAAAAATATAGGAAATGAAGAACTGGTAGTTCTGGCTGACCTGAGTGTAAAATGCTTCATTAATTTTGCTGGTAAATTCTTTTCCTGGCAATCTGGTTCTCTGGGTCTGCTATTTACCAACTGTGTGGTCTTGAGGAACTCTTTGAGGCTCAAATTTCTCATATGTAAAATGGAGTGAGAATGCTATTCTACCTACTTTATCAGTTTCAATTTTCAAAAAAGGGAATATGTAATAGCGTAGCTTTAGCTTGGTCATAGCATTTCCATGAATAAGTGAGGGTAAAAAAGAAATGCTGATTTGAGGTTGCTTGTCATCTTTTAACTAATGTAACATTTTGGAACCTATGACTAAGCTTGAACTCATCACTGAGTAATACTTTGTGTTTTCACCTTAAAAATTAATGATTACCTAAAATATTGAGTGAATGCGTTCCTTATCAAAATTCTGAAACTGGTTTACTGCATTAGTCCAAGTCAGCAACGTAATTTTGCAGGCCTTTGTACTTTGTTTTTGAAGATTAGAATTCATTTATGAGTAGTTTGCTAGAATTCATATCACACACGAAGTAGAACATTTTAAGGTAAAATAAGTGTTTGAACTAAATGAATTTGCTTATACTCTTAACTTTCTGGTACCTGACATTGTAAAATTGTAGTTTAATTGACAATGTGATATTAATATGCTTTAAGTGACTTTATAGGAATTTGATTGCTATTATAATTACAATTATAAATAGTAACAAGCCAGATAACAGAGAGCTTTTGGTACTAGCTTTCTAAGTAAATAAGAACTGGTCACTCATTGGGTGTAATTTGATATAATGTAGTAATGTTAACTTTCATGTAACTGGATTTAAATAGCTTTTGCCTGTACTTGCTTCACTTAATATTAGTGATTGAGAAATATTTCCTGACTAAGTAATTGATATATGAATGTGTAGAAGGTATTTGAAATATCTTAAACTTTTTTTATTATCTCATTTACACTTTTCATTTTTTCAAAGCAGGTAGATAAAATTTGTTAAATATGGTAAACTTTCCTTTTCACTTCTAATGAAATTATACTTGGGAAGAATCTATTTAAAGTCATTTGTGAAAAGAGGTGTGAATAGTTGGTTCTATAAATAAAGGTTTTGCATATTTTGAAATAGGATATGATACCATCAAAAATCACAAGAACTGTCTGGAAATGCAAGGAATTTTAAACAAGCAGTTACTTGTTTTACAAAGTTCATTCAAATATGTATCCACCTTCCTTCATCCCAGGCAATTTTCTGCAGCTCTCTTCCAACTAATATTAAGTTGTAAGTGCTGAGCTAAATGAATTTATTTATGCTGTCATCTTTGGGTACCTGATGTTATAAATCTGGAAATCTAATTGGAAATATGATATCAATATGCTGTCTTTAGGAGTTTGATTATATGACTTATTTTATGAAGCAAGAACTAATAAAATTGCTAGTTATTTTAATCAAGAACCATTTGAATGCTTATAAATTAAAGATATTTAGATGTCAAGGCAATAAACCCTGTGAAATGAAATGGACCAGATAACTATTTAAAAGAATTCCCATCTGTCAAGTTGCATAAATAACACAGCCTAGAAGTGAGGATTAATTTTCTCTCAGATAACATGTTATCTTGTTTTAATGTGATTAAAAATCCCCACTGGGTCTGATGCTAATCTCTCCTCCAAAGGCGTGGATCTTATCAAGTTTGAAGCTATTCTGGAAATAAGAGAGTACTCTACAGAAGAACTCTCAAGAGCCAGTATCAGTTTTTATAATCTGTTTCTGAGCTAATAAGAGAGTGGTTGAGTTTACACAGATTATCACTTGTGGCTGTCTCATCAACTTGACATTGAACAGGAAGAGAACTCAAAGCTCAAGTAGGCCCAGACAAGGTCAGACAGGTAGAAACTGGGAGACCATTTTTTTAGTGGTTTACCTTAAGATGCTTTAGGTTTTTGTTTTTTTTAACCTTATCATCTCCTGACATCCCTAAAACTTCCTTCTCTAGCTTAGAGGCTTACATTATATAAACAGTCTTTGCTTTTAAAAATTCAATATGTTATTCATTCAAAAAAACATTTATTGAGTATCTGTTATGGGCCAGTTACTGTGCTGAGGGGCTGGGGATGTAACTTTGAATGAGGACCATGGGGTGACTTTCTTCCTGAGGCTCACACGGTAGTGAAGTTGGCATTACCTTGACTACACCAAGGCAGGGAGGACCTTGAAAGTGCCTTTCCTCTTTAATGCTTTTTGTCACTTCTGTTATGATACTGCCTATGTCTATGTCTTCCTGTCGCTTTATATTTGAACATAATGAATATCCATCTATCCATTCATTATTCTTTCAACAATATCATTTGAGTGACTCTATCATCTTTCTAACAACTGAGTGATAGTCTTGCCCTCAGGCATCTTACGGTCTAGTGTGGGAGATAACATACACGTATACATGATGATGATGATGCCCCACCATTCAGAGTTATGGAAGTTCAGATAAAGGAGGGATCATTTCCAGTTGATAGGGTCAAGCAAGGCTTTGTGGATGAAGAGCTTGTAAAGGAGCCTTATGATTAGTGAGATTATGAACATATGGCAAAAAGAGAAAGGTAGCTCAGGTAAAGGACAAGAGAACAAAGGCATAAAATTGGAAACCCAGACAATCAAGAAAGCAAGGGTAAGCATTCAGTTTGGCTGACTTATTATCTCGGTTTTGATGGATCAGTTGGGAAGAGAAAAGAGATATAAAGAAGAGCATTAAAAGCATCTAATAGATACTTGTTTGCCAAAGGCCACTGCAAAATCCTCATGTATTTGGAAGCTTTCTTCAATGAGACACACTTTGAAACTGTAGATGTTCTGCAACCACCCACTCCACGGTGCTGGTCCTCTAAGTTCCAATTCTCTTACACTACCTAGATATTTAGGAATGTACAGCATTAGACATCACAGATATTGGGGCGAAATAATCAACAATAGTTGGAAACATGTAACTTGGAAAGACATGTCTTCATTTTGAAATTGAATTTCAGACCAAACTTCTGGGATTTCAGGTCTGGTTACAAAGGTTGAACTTATACGAAGTTCAGCAAAGTTCACTTCTAGGGATCCTGGAGAGAATTAGGTGTAAATCAGAACCAGTCGAGGTGGCAGTCTGCACACACACGTTCATCGGTACAGACAGACTTGCCCCAATCTTCTGTAACTTTAGATGGAAACCATGTGAAATGCCTTGACAATGCATAGCTTTGGCTGGAAGCCTGGCCAGTTCAGTGCCTTCCATTTGAACCTGAACTTACTGCAGGGTCCATATTCTACCCACAGAAAATAAGAAGCTTGAAGCAGTAGGTGGGCCCAAACTATTGGCTGTCCTTACTGCCCAAACCTACATTCTGTAAAATTTATGACAATGTGATCACCTCACATTTCCATGTAAATTAGAACATGAAAGGGGAAGCTGAACCTGCTGGGGCTTCCATGATTGGATTTTTCCAGTTGGCATCAATTTCTGTTCCTAGATAGAATTATGACAAAAAGAAAAGAATGGTAGAGAGCCAATATTGTCTTACTGTTGAAGGACTTACACTTTGAAGGTCATCAATTATGTTAGCATTTTAATCCACCTGTAAAATGTATGCTTTTTGAATTTTGAATTGTTTGGTGAGTGGTATTTAACTTAAAAAAGAATCAGAGCTGTGCCTACTAATGCCTTCAGTGCACTTCTCCTGGTTAAAGAAATCTAAAAACTTCAGCATTGCTGTATTGGGACTTTTCTCCTTTATACAAGTCAAAGGTGCAAATTTTAGACACAAAGAGATGCTGACGTTTCCTATTTGAATGTGCTTGAATAACTGAAGTGATGCTTTGGTACTTTGTTTAAGAATATTAGACAGAAAGTTGTGTGCAGTATGGCTTAATGTATATTTATCATAGCGACTGAAAATATATCTAAGCTTCAGGTCACTCCCTATACAGTACAATAAATAGTTACTGAGTCCTCAATGGTGTGAAAAAACTTTAAAAAGGGCTCCATGTCACATGAGTGAAATGTACAAATGAGGGCAATATGTTTCGATGTCGTAAAACAAGCTTGAAAGGCGGGCATCAAAATGAATCTATCTTTAAAAGTCTGCATTTCATATGGGGTGATAATGTGCATTTTATTGCTTATTTGCAAGGTCTGGTACAAAGGAGTACAATCTTCCTCTACCACTAGGCTGTAGCCATCAAGTACTTTTCAGACATGTTGGCTCCAATAAGAAAGAGGAAAGCATCTGTGTACTAATAGACATTATTTCCATATTTAAGATGTCTATCACCATAACAACCAAGTTTACTTATTTTTTTCCAAGTGACTTGCCTTCTTAGTTTAAACCATCAGGTTAAAATGAAAAAAGAAAAAAAAAGGACAGAAGACCATACTTCCTTTCAGAGAAAGGTGTAATCACTGATTTTTCTTGCAATGTTCCAGAAGAAAGTGGCACTGCTGAGTGATATGTGCGCCCCAGGGCTAGCAGCTGGAGGGCAAAAACCACTTTTTATCCATGATTGACAAATAATACATAATGAGAAGAGAGAGGCAATTCAAGTTTTAAATTTCACTCTCTCTGGCTCTTCAGGGCAGCTGGGCGCTCTTGTTCTCACTTGGTAAGCTTTGAGGTGCTGCCAGGAAAGGGGACCTGAGTGACAATTGTTTTGCTCCTCCTATGATCCCCTAAAGCTCTATAAATATGTGTGGCTTGCTCTTTCAAAGAGGATCCAGCTGCTAACAATTCCCCCATTTCTCCTCGGAATGAAAATCTTGGGGGTCTGGAAATGTCTTGCATGCTTATAATGACCACAGTAGAGTAAGGCTAAGATTTTAAATCCCAACAAGTGGCCTCACAAGCAGGGAGTCCATTGCTAACTGATGAGTAAGCAGTTGGAGGGAGAGGGGCCGAGTCCACTGAAAAGAAAATCGAAGCAGATCTCTGTTGCTTTCATAAATAAGCTGTATGAAGTAGTGTTGCAGATATTCAAAGGTTTTACATTTCACAATGTGTAAATGTGTAAAAGAAAATCTAGGAAATGTGTAAAAGAAAAACCTGCAAATTAAGTAAAAAAAAAAAAAAAAAAACTAGAGATAGCTGGTGTTAACATTTTTGGTCTCTTTTAGATTTTTTTTCTTTGTCTCTATCTCTATATTTTGTCTATATCAGTTCTCATACCTGTATCTTTATCTCTCTGTAACTGTATCTACAGACAATACACACTCTTATATACCTGCATGCATCCATCAGTCTAAGTAGCTATGTCATGCGGCCTTCTTCCTGATACTTCACTTCCAACTAAAGTTGTGCTGCATCACAACTACAAATGACAGTTCTATCCTTCCCAAATGATAGATACTTATCAGGCCTAAAATCTTGGATTCATCCTCTTCTCCTCTTTCTCTCTCATACCACTTCTATTGCACCAGCAATACCTGGTCAATCTTAAGCATTTACTCAGAATCCAACCAATTGTCACCTCCTCCTTCCTACCTCCCCGGTCCAGCCATCATCATCTTTTACATGGATTACTGTGACAATCTCTCAGCTGATCTCTGTGCTTCTGCTGTGGTCCCCTTCATCTTCATCAGGATGGCTAGGCTGAGCCTTGATAAATGCATGAGACTATTCATTCTTCTTCACTGAGATCTCTAATGGCTTCCCATCTCATTCAGAGTAAAGTCCAGAGTTTATACAACAGCTAAAGTTACTTGGGGTCTCTCAACGGGATGATGTTGGCATTGGAGGCAAAACAGTTTTCCACCATACAAAACAATCCTACAGAGTGTCTCTGCTCCCCTTAAGTGTAAGTAGTGTCCCAGAGTCATTGTAACAGCTAAAAAAACCTCTCCCCCACATTTCCAAATGCACCTGTGGGGGAACCCCTCTCCCCCCAACCCATGTTGGAGAACCATTCTGGCTTCCCCACCCATAATCCTCTCCCAAATCATCTCCACTATTTCCCCTAGCTTACTCTGTTGCAGCTTTGCTGCTCATGGGTAGACTAAGAGTGTGGTCTAACAGGGTGCCTTGCATTTGCTGCCGTATTAACATAAATGTCATCTCAGTGAGGCTGCCTTCTTGCTCAACACTTCATATCTGCTATATTATTTTTGTTCCTTGGCATTTTTCAGTATTAAACATACTACTGGCTTCCTTATTACTCTTGGTCATTGTGGTCTAGCGTTCTGCCTCACTACAATGTAAACGTCATGAAGGCAGAGGATTGGTCTATTGTGTTCTAAAAATTTCAATAGTTAGAGCTCTCTTGGCACACAGTAGGCACCCAATAAATAATGATCGTTAGAGATTTAAAAAATAGATATTTTAATATATTGGGTGTTCAGAGAATTTATGAAGTTAGTGTTTCCTAATATTTTTTATGTCAAGAAACTTTCTGAAGATCAAGTGGAAGCTATGAATCCTCTCCCAAGGAAAGTGTATATTTTTGTGTATGCATGTGCACTTGAACATTCTTTTCCCAGAGCATTCTTAAAGACAGGTAGAAAGCTGACAACAGAGTTGAGTAGGCCATTGACAGGTAAATGGCTCTTCTCAAAAAAACATTGAGGGACCAGCCTGAATCTGGAAACCAGGAAGGAGGACCTGAAGCAAAGTCTTTTCCTACTCTGCTTATTTTTTACTGACTTGGAGGGAAGAATTGACTACATACATATTAAATTTGCAGAGATAGAAATAAAGGAGAGAGAGTTCTAGAATCAAATCCAACCTTGACGGGTTGGAATAATGGGCCAATATAAACATGATGAGACTTAATAGAGATAATTATGAAGTCCAAATGTCCACTTGTGGAAGTACACGATGGTAAAGACGAACTTTAACAGAAGTTGGGGGTTCCAGTCGAGTGCAACCACATGTGAGTCAACAGAGATTTGCCGCTGCCAAAGTAACTAATTAAGCTTTAAGACTGCATAGATAAAGCTATTATAGTGAAATGATTCAATATCCTCTGCTATGCTCTGTTGGACATGATAATACCTGTAATGCTTTGGCCAGTTTGGGCTGCCAAGAATTTGGTGGAATATAATGAGAGAAGAAACAACCAGGGGATAAAGAGAGTCTTACTAACCAGAAGCCATAGGTGTTTCACCTGAAGAATGGAAGGCTTTGAGGCAACATGATGAAGAAAGTAAAAGTGTTGTTGCTCAGTTGTGTCTGACTCTTTGTGACCCCATGGACTAATAATAACTGCTGGCTAAAGCATGTCCTAATCTTCTTTTTTTGAGACTCCATGGACTGTAGCCTGCCAGGCTCCTATGTGCATGGGATTTTCCAGGCAAGAATACTGAAATGGGCTGCCATTTCCTTTTCCAGGAGATCTTCCTGACCCAGGGATGAAAAACAGGTCCCCCCTATTGTGGACAGCATCTTTACCGTTTGAGTCATCATGAAGGTCATGATTATCATCTTTAAATATAAAAAAAAGTCTGTCATGTGATTACCATTACCCCAGAGGGAAAATGAAGGACTATTGGGGGGAAAGATAAAATAAATCATTTTTTCCCTACATGTGAAAAAGAATTCTTTTGAAGTACAAATTGTGAAAATTTAAGTGGTGGCTTGCCCTCATTGGAGAATTGAAGATTTAAAAAATCAATTTGGTAGGAATGTCATAAAAATAATAAAAGCATTGGTTTGCTTTCTTCAGATCCCTCCTTGCTATGGAATTCTGTCACCTGCATAGTATTCTACTCCCTGCTTATGGGCCACTAGGAGGTAGCCCCCTGGCAATGTCTCAGTGTGACGTTCTATAGTTGAAATGACAGTTTTGTTTCTTTGCATAGAATTTTTCTCTATTTCCACTAATACACCCAAATGTAACAACTGACTTAACTGCTTTAAAAAAAAAATATTGAGAGGGTGGGATGATTTGAGAGAATAGCATTAAAACATATACATTACCGTATGTAAAATAGATAGCCAGCAGGAGTCTGCGGTATGAAGCACGGAACCCAAAGCAGGTCCTCTGTGGCAACCTTGAGGGATAGGGTGGGGAGGAAGGTGGGAGGGGGGTTCAGGAGGGAGGGGACACATGTATGCCTATGGCCAATTCAGTTGATCTATGGCAGAGGCCATCACAATATTATAAAGTAATTATTCTCCAATTTCAATAAATAAATTTTTAACAAATTTATTTATTTGGCTGTGCCAGGTCTTACTTGCAGCATACAAGATCTTTAGCTATGGCATGCAAACTCTTAGTTGGGGTCTAGTTCCCCAACCAGGGATTGAACTTGGGCCCTCAGCATTGGGAGCACAGAGTCTTAGCCACTGGACCATCAGGGAAGTCCCCTGACTTAACTTCTAATTGAGGCTTTCCTACATGAGGAGGGTAAGTTACTCTTTCAAAGATGGTTGAGAAAGTAGCTTTCACCAGGCCATTCTTGAAGGAGGTACAGAGCTCTCTGTAGAGTTAATGAGACTTAGGGATTCTTTTCTGAAGGAAAAAGGATCACCATTTCAAGTAGGAATTGAAAATGTGAATATACAGCATCCAACAGGTATCACAAATCAGTATAGCTCCCTCAGTGTAAGACAACCATGAATGATGGGCTATGGTGCACCAGATAGCCTGTACCATAATGAAAATGGGCAGGTTTTACTAATTCTAGCCAATTGTGTCACGTGGTTGGACAGACGCTGTCTTGCTAGATTTTCCCATTTTTTAAAAAACTAGAAATTTAGATTTTCACATGAGATCTTCTGCTTTTAATGCTGGAAAATAATTCAAATTAAAAATTAAACCCTCAAAAGAAATTACCCTGTGCTAACAACACACACGTCTTTCAGATTATCACAGATCACCAGTTCACGATCTCTACTGTTAAATCAGTGTCTGGGTTCTCTCCAAAGTTTGCTTCATCTTACAATGCACCCCTGGTGTTCCAGAATATCATTTATCAAACGGAATTCAACAAATGTTTCTGAGGCTCTAATAAGTGAAAATAGTTTCCTAGATATTTGGGAAAATGA